>NC_079445.1:2528949-2558949 GCF_903798145.1 Danio aesculapii | reverse complement strand
AATCCGTTCCCCTCACTTTTAGAGACAGACCATTTAGAAACAGGTGAATAATAACTATATGAACGTATGATCTCATACAGCCATCCCCCCACTTTTAAAATGTCCGCTACGCCCCTGTTTGTAATAGTTATATTGTCTGGGTTGGTGTTGTATATTACGCTCCAAAAACCTGGTAATAAACTGCCAGTAAATTTTTTTTACCTTATTTGGTATTGATAACGAGTCTTGGTAATTGATAACGAGTCATTAGGTGTTTCGTGATGACGCGAAGCACAAGTAGTTGCGCGCGCAAACCCGGGAGATTTGAAACCTGGTGTTGTGTCCTCTGAGGAGAAAGGTAATTTGTGTGTGTGTCTTTGTGAAAAGGTAACTAGCTGTAAGGAAACTGATGACGAACTACATTTGAATGACCTCCTTGAACACAACCTGTACAGACATGGATAGCTTTAGCTTAGTCTTTATTGATCTCCTGTTTTCAAAATAAGAGTCCCACATGCATAGTATGTTTAATTTAAAGTCTGCATGAACCAGAAGCTGCGACTGCTGTTTTTTTTTGTCTTTATTGTGACGCAGCTCCTAGAGAAACGCAATATTAAATGAGAAAACAGTGGGCGTGGCTTGTTTTTCTCTACTGCGAGCTGATTGGATGTAGTAAAGTAGGCGTTTCATTCAGAAAGATGGGTAAAAGTGTTTGGGGGAGTTATTAAAACCTAACAGACTCCTCCTCCTCCTCACCATTTCTGTTTGTTGTCAAAACTGACTGCTGGAGGGGCGTGGTTAAGTGTTAGCCACGCCCAATACCTCAGACAGACCTAATCTGAGAATTTAACTGAAAACAAACAGGAAGTGCATTTTCAGATTGCAATTCTAGATAACAAGGGCAAACTATTGTTTTATTATTAATGACATGCACAGATGAATTGTTCACCACAAAACTAGCAATGTGAGCTAACAGAATCAACATGGCTGCTTTGATTTCATTTGTACTTTAAGCTTAGATAAATTAACATAGACTGGTATTTTCATTTAGTTACAAACACAGTTTTTTAACTAGTTTTACTTGTAATGTACACAATTTATTCTGCACTTCGGTCTTTGAATCTTTGCAGGCCTTTTACATTCACAAAGGTTAAATGAGAGGTAATAATCGGGGCACTTTAATAAATGCAACACACTGATGCAGAATTATTAGTTGAGAATTGAACGGATCAATAACAGATCTCTCAATTGCTAATTAAAACTCAGGAAGCCATTCAGTTTGGCAAAGGTCACGTATGTTGTGTGTTTTGTGTTTTAAGGGCACACTCACTGTCTAGAGGTTTTACTTGACTACAAACCATCAAGCGTCCAGGATGGAAATGGCTTTTCTCCGTTACACTGTGCACTGTGAGTCCAGCTCTCCTGCTCATCCTCAACGCGTTTCTGGACACACACACTTATTTACCATCAGAAGATTTTCCTGTTTGTTTTTGTCACAGGATTACTGGCCACGATGGCGCTGCTCAACTGCTTATTGAAACTATGGGAACAAAGCTCACGAACCTCAGAGATGACAAAGGAAGGTGTGTGTGTGTGTTTGTCCATTACTGACTAAAGGCACATTATTAATTAACCTAGTTAAGCATTTAAATGTCACTTTAAGCTGAATACTAGTATCTTGAAGAATGTCTAGTCAAATATTATGTGCTGTCATCATGACAAAGATAAAAGAAATCAGTTATTAAACCTATTCTGTTCAGAAATGTGTTGAGAAATCTTCTCTCCTTTGAACAGAAATTTGGGGGGGGGGGGGGGGGGGGTATACAGGGGGGCTAATAATTCAGAAGGGCTAATAATTTTGAATGTTTGGAGTGTGTCTGTGTTTGTATCTGCAGAACTCCACTTCACGCATCGGCCTATTCTGGAAGCGTCTCAGCGCTAGTGTTAGCATTGAGCTGCGCTTCAGATGTAAACTCAGTGGACCGAGCCGGACGCTCCGCATTAATGTTCGCTGCTGAGAATGGACACACGTCTGCTGTCGGTTTGTACTGTTGTGCTTTTATTCTTAGCTTCTTGTATAAGAAAGGTATATAAGGGTCAATGTTGGTCAAATTCTTTACATTTTTAGAAAATAACACTATGTAAACATTTAAACATAAGTCAAATTCTGTCCCATACAACACAGTAAAGATTTATATATTTATACTCACCGGACACTTTATTAGGTACACCTTACGAGTCCCAGGTTGGACCCCTTTTGCCTTCAGAACGGCCTTAATCCTTCGTGGCATGGATTCAGCAAGATATTGGAAATATTCCTCAGAGATTTTTCTCCATATTGACATGATAACATCACGCAGTTGCTGCAGATTTGACTGCTGCACATCCATGATGCCAATCTCCCGTTCCACCACATCCCAAAGGTGCTCTATTGGATTGAGCTCTGGTGACTGTGGAGGCCATTTGAGTACAGTGAACTCATTGTCATGTTCAAGAAACCAGTCTGAGAGGATTCGTGCTTTATGACATGGTGTGTTATCCTGCTGGAAGTCGCCATCAGAAGATGGGTACACTGTGGTCATACAGAGATGGACATTGCCTTTCTATCAGCTGGAACCAGTCTGGCCATTCACCTCTAACCTCTGGTATCAACAAGGCATTTGCACCCACAGAACTGCCGCTCACTGGATATTTTCTCTTTTTCAGACCATTCTCTGTAAACCCTAGAGATGGTTGTGCGTCAAAATCCCAGTAGATCAGCAGTTTCTGAAATACTCAGACCAGCCCATCTGGCACCAACAACCATGCCACGTTCAAAGTGACTTAAAATCCCCTTTCTTCCCCATTCTGATGCTCGCTTTGAACTGCAGCAGATCATCTTGACCATGTCTACATGCCTAGATGCACTGAGTTGCTGCCATGTGATTGGCTGATTAGAAATTTGCGTTAACTAGCAGGTACTGAATATATAATACTGAATATATAATACTGAACTGTTTTATGCAGAAATCCTGCTTCATGAGGCCAGAGCGGATCTGTCTCTGCAGGACGTCAGCATGAACTCAGCTCTTCATCTGGCCTGTAGAAGAGTAACGTACCCAACATTCACAATGTATTACTGTGTACACATGCTGAGAGTTGAGTTTCCAGAATAAATGATCACCATGTTTACCTCCACAGGCTCATGAAATGTGTGCTCTCCTTATTCTGGCGGAGACTGACGACACGTCGCTCATCACTTCCACAAACAGCGCACTTCAGACGTGAGCTTTGCCGTTTGTTCACATGCTATACGTTGATTATTTAGTTGCATTGACTAGTTTTTGTGTCTGTCTGCCTTCAGGCCTCTGCATATCGCAGCTAGAAATGGTCTTGTGACAGTGGTTGAGGTTCTGCTGACTCGAGGAGCAACAGTTCTGGCCGTAGATAAAGACGGTGAGATGCTAAAGTTAAATGTGCAGTATGTAGAAGTGACACCTAGTGGTTAAACGGGTATTGCAGCGCAAATTAAAAATATTGTAGTGTTTATTTCACCCAGCCGACCCCATGCAAATGCAGGTTGCCAGATTGACGACACAAACAGCAGCAAGCATGCCTGATAATCTAGCGCAGGGGTTTTAAACTTTTAGGACAATTACCCCTCCCTCGAGCCAAAATTATAATGCATGCGCAAACATCATTCACATATTACTTGCTGCGTTGAAAGTGCGTAGAATTAATTACATTAAAACATAAATATACAGCTTACCTGATTCAGTGTGATGGCTGAGCCTGTTTCTGCGAGGACAACATGCTAATCTGTGGTCGGAATCCAGACACGACTAACCGTAAATCATCTTCCACTGCCAATAAGCATGAGCCATAGCATACTTGCTTTTGGGCATTGCTAGGCCTATTTTAGGAAACTGTAGCCCCACTATATTTCTACTCAGCCCCCCTAAAACTTTTGCGATTAGCTCATAAACTGTACACAAAATTATCGGCTTAGTCCCATTTAAATTTAAGAAGAAAACGGCAGCAGAATTCGGCTCCTCCCAGTCTTGTTTTTCATTTGATCAGCAACCACAGCCGTGGACAGCGAGAGAACAAGAGCTGCATCCCAAATCGCATACTCATGCACTATTCTACGCCATTTTGTAGTATAAATAGTGTAAGAATTACGTTCACACTGAAAACTCTCAAAAATAATAAGTGCACTTTAATTACCCCGATGATGTACTCATTCAGCCGGTAAAATGAAGTGTGGAATGATGGACACTTCACGCACTCAACGACCACAGGTTTGCTGAGGTAGCGGAAGGGGCGGAGCTTTCGGGCGACCATGTTGGATTACTTTATTTATTTTGGATGGTGAGAGCAAAATTCTGCTACGAGAGTGATTATAGCGCCTCCCGGTGGTGAATGCGGTTATACTCACGACAGGTATTATTTAATACTTTGGTCATTTATTTCACTGATTTTGCAACGGTCAATCGTCATCTGGGAAACAGTTTGAATTTCCGTTCAGTAAAAAAAACTGCTCCATTTGGGACGACACTACATACACATATGCTATTGAGTGTGTTAGTGCATTAGTTCATAGTGCATGAGTGTATAGTGTGCCATTTGAGACGCAGGTATGGTGTGTGTTTATCGATGAATTGTTATAATATCTGCTTATTTGCACTTGTATCACCTGTATCCCAATGTCATGGAGCTGTCGGGTTTTTTCGGCGTTCACCTCATCAGCACTTGCGAACTTAACGAACATTTCGAACTTTATTTATTTAATACATGGAAACAAAAAAATGTACTTGAATATAGAAAGTGGTTTTTACTACAGTAAAGAGATGGGTTGAGCCTATTTGGCTTACTCAGAACTCAAATGGCTGTGCCTGTCTATGCAATACAGTGGAACACTAGTATACAACCCTACCAAATTAAACAAACATTTTTAAGTGTATTACTATTAAATTATTACTTATAAATGTAATATTAGACTATATATATATTGTTTGCTATTTAAAAGTGACCTCCTGTTGATTTTTATTACTGAATCTGCATCTCATTTCAGAGAGAAATGCGTTCTCATGCTTTTGGTTTTCTTGTCAAGGCAACCCGGGCTGCTGAAATATAACTGGGTAAACTGGCAGTGGGCTGGTTATAGAGGCCAAAACAAAGACAGACATTCCCACACAGAATGCACACTCTTAAAGGAGAATAACTGACTTCAGCATTATTTTTTTAGCATGCTTCTTAAATATATGCAAACATATAATAATGTTCTGCTAATTTAAAAAAGACTGCACTTTAGATGTTCAAGCTGTTTAAAGCAGTATGGATTCGGTTTTGTGTAGTATAAAGTCTGATGTTTTTTTATATGTAAAACAATTTTAAACACTATCTTTATTAGTATAGCATTATTGTTAATGCGAATGGGTAAAGCGATATTGAAATGTCTTCTGAGTTTGCCACACAACAGAAAAATTTCTTCTTAACCACCCGGTCAATGTTTGAATGAAATTAAAAAACACACAGCCAAGTACAATGATAAGTAATAAAATTAATTTAAATGCTTTCTTTATTTCTTCTCTCTCTCGCTCTTTTCCCTTTTAATTTGTACTTTAACATGTTTTCATAATTTAGAAAAATTTGAGTATAACATATAGTTAATAGACCTGACGATTGTACTTGTCTGTATATTGTAAGGTCATTTTAAAGGGACCTATATTTTACAAGATGTAAAACAAGTCTCTGATGTCTTTAGAGTGTGTGTGTGTGAAGTATCAGCTCAAAATATCTCACAAATAATGTTGTATAACTCTCTGAAACCCTTTTATGCTTTGATCCTAATTGTGGTGTTTTGGTGACTGTCGCTTTAAATTCAAATGAGATTGTGCTCTTTTCAAAACAGGGCGGAGCTATAAACGCCTGCGTGTCAGCATAGTGGCAGATTCAAAACTCTAATGGCGGACGGCTGCTTCTCACTCAGGGCTGTTTATGCTAATGATTAAGAGATGGTTGCTAGTGGGAGGGGCTTCCCCCCTCTGATGACACGTACAAAGGGAAAATGTCAATCAAAGTGTTTCTGCAGACTGTTTATATCAAGTGTGATTATAAAAAATAGAATTAATACATTTTTATCATTAGACGCTGGTTATATTCACACACTGATGCCACACAACAGTGTTTACACCCCTTAGAAATGTGATTTCTGCATACCTAGGACTAATAAAACCCGAAAGTCTGTATGACTGTACTCAAATGAACATTTACAGTACACATAAAATAAAAAACAGAAAAAAGGCAGGTCTCTCTGCTCTCAAACACTGGGGGTCCACTCATGTGTTTTGTAGATGCTAATTATGATCACTCCATGTTCTAAAATGCATTCATTCTGCTAGCAAAGTGTAGATTATGTAGGAATGAACGGTGATTGAGTGGGAGAACCAATGATGCTAATATTCAGTAGTTATTATAGTGTTAGTGCTCATTGAGCCACCATTTTAGCCCCGCTCAAAAAATCCTGAACACTAATATGTCAAAATAAAAGTCCCCTGCGAATGCAACATAAAAGTTGCTGAATAACTACATACTTCAGAGTCTTCATAATGCATTTAGAAGCAATTATCCGAGTTTCTGAAATGTTTCTCATACAGTAAATATATTCTCAGATCATTATTAATGTAGCTGTATGTTTTTTAGGACACACTCCAGCATTGGCTTGTGCACCAAATAAAGATGTGGCTAAGTGCCTGGCGCTCATCATTTCCACTATGAAGCCGTTCGTCGGTTTGATGAAGAACTGTGGCAGTGGCGTTTCCCATCAGCCCCTGCGCAACGGCGTATCTCTACATCTGCTCACAGAGGAGCCGCAGGGCTGAGCGTCATTTTCAATGGCATCTGTCCTGCTGGAAGGTATCAAAACAGACTTTTTACAACACTTTTTATGTATTTATAAAGAAAGACAGTGTAGAAAATGAAGAAAAAACACTATTTGGTTACCCTGCAACCTCCTGACGTGCTCCACAAGATGTAAACATGTCAAAATAAAAGTGCACATGGAATATGAGGCTTTTTTTCAAGACTTTGAACATAATTTCATCATGGACCCTATTCACAAGACTGTTTTTAAAGTCATCAGCATCTTAAATCCTTGAAAGTTTTTAATATTTTGATTTTAAAGATGTAAAATAAGTGCTTGGTTTCATGTGTCTGTGAAGTTTCACCTCAAAATTCCCATCAGATCATTTTTCATACCCTCCTGAATATGTGAATTTTCAGCCTAGAGGACATTGTTACTGATTTTGCTGCCTGTGCCTTTAAATGCAAATGAGCTGGTTCTCCCTGCCCACTGTTCCTACCTGGGTGTATGTTTCTCCTGCTGCTTCATGTCATATAAACAGCAGTCGGTGATACTGATGAAGCAGGGATCCAGTTTATGAGTCAAAAATACCAAGTAAGGGTATTTGATGTATTTGTTGTGGAGTTAATTCAAGCCTTTCTGCAACGATGAGCCACGCAAATGCCATTGCACATACACACACGCGCACACGTTTAACTTTGCACTGTTTTTGCACATCTACTTGCAGCAAATTTGGATATCAATTATGCTATTGTACGAAATCACAGATTTAACGTCCACAAGCCGGGATTGATGTTATGTTTGAAGTGTCCTTCAATATAATTGTACTGACACTTTGCGGCTGTGGTTATTTCAGCGAATTGAGATATTCCTCTCTTTATTACAAACCTGTACTGTTTATAAACATTTCAAACCTGTAAGACTCATTCTTGAGCTGCAGCTGATCACAGAGAGGTGGAACAGATCTTTTAATTCCAGTTTCTTTGCAAATCCTGTTCTGTGGACATGTGTATACATGCAGGGGCGCCACTGGCCGGTACGTGCCCTATGACAACATTTCGCTGGTGTCACGGACGAAAGTGAAGAGCCGGGTGGGGGCGGGGGAGGGAGGGGTTGGTGTCATGGATGAAAGTGAAGAGCAGTGGGGTATGTCGAGGACAAAACCGAAGAGAGGCAGGGAGGTGGGGGATTGTGTCGCGGATGAAAGTGAATTCAATTGGGTGGGTGGGGAAAACCGCACTCCTACGTCACGTTGGGGTCTCTAAATCGCTAGGATTTAGATCGTATTTTAACGTCAGGACATTTTAAAAAAAGAGACTTATTGTGTTTATATGAGTCCAATATGACTGTGTGCACACTATACCTACACACAGTTCTGTCCAATCAGCTTACAAAAGATGATTTTGCATCATAGGTGGCTTTTAAAACAACGTACGAACATTTCTAAAGCTATACATTGTGTTATATTCATACATTTTCCTTCGGCTTAGTCCCTTTATTCATCAGGGGTCGCCACAGCAGAATGAACCACCAACTATTTCAGCATATGTTTTACGCAGCGGATGCCATTTCAGCTGCAACCCAGTACTGGGAAACATCCATACACTCACATTCACACACACACTCATACTCTACGGCCAATTTAGTTTATTTAATTCCCCTATAGCGCATGTGTTTGGACTGTGGGGGAAACCGGAGCACCCGGAGGAAACCCATGCCAACATGGGGAGAACATGCAAACTCCACATAGAGATGACAACTGACCCTGCCGGGAGTCGAACCCGCGAACTTCTTGCTGTGAGGTGACAGTGCTAACCACTGAGCCACCCACTTTTTGTTATATCATTATTAAATTACAAGAAACAAATTACTGCTTGTGCGAGGTGTTTGTATGGGGGTGGGACAGTAC
The DNA here is from genome assembly GCF_903798145.1 of Danio aesculapii. Classification (NCBI taxonomy): domain Eukaryota; kingdom Metazoa; phylum Chordata; class Actinopteri; order Cypriniformes; family Danionidae; genus Danio; species Danio aesculapii. The sequence goes on along the minus strand of NC_079445.1, from coordinate 2,550,217 downwards.
ATTTGACATAGTTTTCTCTTCTTGCTGCCGTTATCAGCCTCAGACTATTTTTCCCCTTTTCTAAATGTCTTGATGACATCATCATAGAGTTTTATTGTATTATATTAGTAAATAACAATTCAAAAAATAATCTGTTGTACTCTCCCATTCACTGAGCTCTAAGTTTACCCACTATGATGACTTCCGCTATTGAAAAACCCGGAAATGTGATAAAGAATCCATTGCATCTTTTATAACGTTTGTCAATGTTCTGTCCTCAAAGCTAAAATCAAGATTAAAAAGAGTTCAAACCAATCCTTTAAATCATTCTTTTTTTAATGTAATCGTTTCTGCCAAAAATATCAAGAGAAATTCAACAGTTCTGATGGCTGCATGTTCTCAGGGTTTCAGGAGTTAGCATTTTCAGATCCATTCTGCTTTTCTGGTGTAAAACAAACAAACATGTGGCTGACTACTGTACATGAAGAGGGAAACACAAGATGCCACACTGTACTTAAAGGGACATTTCCTCCAAAGATGACAATTCTAAACAGTTTCCTCCTCCTGTTGAACACAAAACAAGATATTCTGAAGAATGTTGGGAAGATGCTGCCATTGACATTCGAAGTACTTACTTGCTTACTCCCAGAGCCATTTATATCGAAACTGATAATTAGCCGCAGCATATTGGTGTTTCGTAACATCTAGCTTTTATGAGGCGAGTTGTTAGCCCAATGCTCAAACCCCAACGTGGAGGACCAGGACATACACATACACTATGGACCCAATTCCCCTATTGCGCATGTGTTTGGACTGTGGGGGAAACCGGAGCACCTGGAGGAAACGCACGCCAACATGGGGAGAACATGCAAACTCCACACAGAAATGCCAACTAGCCCATCTGGGACTCGATCCAGTGACCTTCTTGCTGTGAGATCACAGTGCTAACCACTGAGCCACAAAGCCATCCCAAAACTGGAACTGTTGGAAATATCAATTTAAAAGAGAGATCTGTGATCAATTATGCTCAGCACTGCACAGTTGAAGAGAGAATTATTCAGCCTCCTGTAAAATTGTAATTATATTTCAAATATTTCTAAAGAGATGCTTAAAAGAGCAAGAACATTTTCACAGTATTTCCTATAATGTTTTTGTTTTGGAGAAAGTCTTATTTATTTTAATTTGGCTGGAATAAAAAACATACATTTAAAAAAAAAACCTCAAAATTTATAAGGTCAATATTATTAACCCACTTAAAAATATATATTTTTATCCCCTTAAGTATTTAATGTTTCATTTGGCTACAGAACAAACCGCTGTAGTCCAATGACTTTCCTAATTACCCTAATTAACCTAGTTAAGCCTTGAAATGTCACTTTAGGCTGAATACTAGTATCTTGAACAATATCTAGGTAAATATTATGTGCTGTCATCATGACAAAGATCAAAGAATTCAGTTATTAAACCTATTATTATGTTTAAAAATGTGTTAAAATTAATAATCGGCACAGGAAATATTTGAAACAATTACTACTTTTCACAGAAGGGCTTGTCATTTTGTCTTTAACTGGAAGTGGCTTCAAACATCTGGCTAAAAATAATAAAAAACTAAAACAATAATGAAGTTGACTAGCAATCAAACAGGCTAAAAGAGGTGAAACAAGTAAAAACATTTCACTTACAATGTATAACGTACATGACAGCATTGGGTTTAGCAAAACATGTCTTCAGAAGAGACATGCACATAGAGCTGCTCACCAAAACCCTTCAGGAAATATAGCTGAAGTCAGAATTATTATTAAAAAAAAATACTCAATATTTCCCAAATTATATTTAACAGCGTAAAGAAATTTTCACAGTATTTCCTATAATATTTTTTCTTCTGGAGAAAGTCTTATTTGTTTTATTTCGGCTAGAATAAAAGCAGCTTTACATTTTATTCAATATTATTAGCCCCTTTAAGCTATATTTGTTTTGGATTGTCCAAAGAACAAACCATCATTATACGTACAATAATTTGCCTAATTCTCCTAACTTTACCCTAATTAACCTAGTTAAGCCTTTAAATGTCACTTTAAGCTGAATACTAGTGTCTTGAAGAATATCTAGTCAAATATTATGTGCTGTCATCATGACAAAGATAAAAGAAATGAGTTAATAAAACTATTCTGTTTAAAAAATGTGTTGAGAAACATCTCCGTTATACAGAAATTTGGGAAAAAATATACAGGAGGGCTAATAATTCTGACTTCAACTGTACGTATTGGTCCGTTATTACTGTAAATCATCTTTTGAGTGTCCGCCGTGTCTCTTTGCCGTTGCTGACTGAAGTTCCTCCCGCAGCAGGACTCGGCGTCGAGCGGCTACCATTTCCATTGTTTGCTCGTCCAGAAGACTGTGGATTAGTAGAGTTGCCAGATCCTTGAGAATTCACTCCATTTCCATTGGGAGTGTCTGTACCTTCAGAGAGAGAGAGAGAGAGAGAGAGAGAGAGAGAGAGAGAGAGCGAGATTAAAAATGTATTGCTTTGAAATGGAAAACAGACACTGATGTACCAATTGGATCTCAGAAGATTACACATCATTTGAGATGGAAGGGGTGAATTTAATAATAAGATTTGGATTCTATGGTGGTATGGTGGCTCAGTGGTTAGCACTGTGGCCTCACAGCAAGAATGTCGCTGGTTTAAGTCCCAGGTGGGCCAGTTGGCATTTCTGTGAGGAGTTTGCATGTTCTCCCCGTGTTGGCGTGGGTTTCCTCCGGGTGCTCCGGTTTCCCCCCACAGTCCAAACACATGAGCTATGAGCCAGTAATGGGTTGCTGCTGGAGAGGCATCCTCTGTGTAAAACATATGCCGGAATAGTTGGCGGTTCATTCCGGTGTGGCGAATGAATGAATGGAATCCATGTTTGAATTACATGATTTTATTTGATGAAATGTTTTCCCCATTGGTTTATACTGTATCTCCTCCCTTTTTATTTATTGGTCTCAAACTCAATTCCTGGAGGGCCGCAGCTCTGCATAGTTTAGCTCCAACCAGCTCCATCTCACACCTGTTTAACAGTCCATAGTAGTCTTGAACACCTTGATTATTTGGATCAGCTGTGTTTGATTAGGGTTGGAGCAAAACTGTGCAGAGCTGCGGCCCTCCAGGAATCCAGTTTGAGACCTATGCTTTATTTATTATTATTTTATTTCTTTATTTTTATATACTCTGTGTGTGTTTTGCTTTAGTTTGTTTGTTGCTTAGTTTTGAAGTTCTGCATTGTTAATTTCTGAAAAAGCAAAAAGAGAGCGTGAGATGATGATGATGATAATAATACAAGTAAAATAATCGAATATAACTTATAGAGTGTTCGAGAGGTAAAAGGAAGAGGTAAGATTTGTCATTTTTACTGTTGATCAAAAGTTGGCAGCATTCACCCTTTACATAGGCTGGTACAACAAAAAAGCTTAGTCTCTGGCTTTTATATGGAGTTCTATTAAGTATAACTGCAGATTATAGTGTGCATGCATAAATACATTGACTTTGTTTTTGTTTACTCCATGTAGTTCTGAGAGCTGCGCTGCTTATTTAGATTATCTCAGACATATCAAGGTAAGTGCACAAAGGTTATTCCCTCTCTCAGACACACACACGGTTTCTGCAGGTTCCACCAAGTCAAATTTCAGACTTTTTAAGACCTATTTAAGACCATTATGAATGAAATATCAGACTTATAGGGCAAAAAATTTAATCACTAAGGGTTTTTTCTATTAGCCAGTGGAAAATATTTGTACTTGCTCCATTTAAATTCAAACGCATATTTTTAATCACATATTTATAAGTTAATAGATGTAACTTTTGTTAAGCAGTTGTTTTTCTTCTTTTTATATGTATTGTAGGTTGTACCGATTGAGTAGCCTTACAAGGACAAATGAAAATTAAGACCTGTTTAAAATGATTTAAGACCTATAACACCATATTTCAGTGAATTTAAGACTTTTTAAGGCCTAAAATGAGGTTTTTGAAATGTAAGAGTTTTTAAGACTCCGTGGAGACCCTGAGAATACGCCATATAAAAGCCAGAAACTAAGCTTTTTGTGCATAGATCAACATTGAAAATGACTCATTTTTCCTCTTCCCAACAGGGAAAACCAGCAACAATCGAGAATTCGAGCCATGCGGTCATGGCTTTGGAATCAAACCATGTGATTATAAATGGAAGTCAATGGGGCAAAAACAGCCCCCAACATAACGAAAGGGAAGTCGATTTGCACAGAGTCTTATTGTTTAGTGTTAAATTGTATATGTGTCAAAATAAGATTTGTCGGCAAAAATCTTTTCATTTGCTGAAACACAGAGGCCAAATTAAGACTCAACAGCACCCCATTGTGGATGAAAACGTCTCCAACATAGCATAAGGGTTAAACTACCCAGCTCTGCTAGTGGTTCAATGTCTATAACAGTATTTTGTTCTACCTGTTGTTGCACCAGTGCTGCTGTTCATGTTGCTCTGGTCATTCAATCCCTGACAGAAATTAAGAACATCGTGAATTAACATGACTTATAGTTCATTAAATGGTGATTAGGTTACTGAAATTTGGTCAAATAAATCCAGACATACCGTTTTATTTGTCTGGGTCAAATATTCTGGATTTGGCTCACTAAAGTTTGGCACTTCAGAATACACCATGCAGAATCTTACAAATCGGATACAAAAACATTATAAATTTGCAGTCAAATATTTAGTGTAAAGTTTAGTTTAATATATACATCAAACATGTAGAATGAATGCGTTTTTGTATTGTTAAGTCTCTAGTAATAATAATAATATAAATATTATTATATTATTATAATTATTATTACAATTGAATAAAAAAAAAAAAAAGAATTTAAATTATAAATAGTTTCCGGATTTTTCACCAAATAAATCCAATCCAAAAATATAATTATTATAATTATATGCTTGGATTGGATTTATTTGGACAAAAATCCGGAAACTATTTATATTTAAATTCTTTTATTTCACATTAAATAAATTATTGAGCTAAATGATGCTTGGGTTTGGTAAATTAAAATCCATTTAATATTTCGAATTTAAAATAACAACTGTTTTAAACTGTAATATATTAATAAATGTGATTTATGCAAGTCAAAGGCAAATAATCATCATAACTCCAGTATGACATGATCCTTCAGAAATAATCTAATATGATTATTGCTCAAGAAATCATTATATCCTACTATTCACAAGTAAAAATATTAAAATTGCATTATATTTATCAAAAGTGGCAGTAAATGCATTTATAATATTAATAACACAGAAGATTTATATTCCAAATAAATGCTGTTGACTTTAACCTTTCATTAATGAAATAATACAATTTTTCCCGCTAAATTATGAAGTAGCAAAAACATGAAAATGATAAGTTCAGCTTGAGCCAAAGAAATAAAAGCTGTTTTAAATTGTAATAACTTTACACAACATTACTGCCCTGTAAAAACATTTAACGACAAAAAGTCAGGAGAACAAATATTTGTGTTGCTTTAACTTATATTAATAAGTTTAATCTTAATTCTTTTACGTTATACAAAGTTAAGCTGAATATTTGTAGTTGAACTGATTAAGGCAGCAAGAATTTTATTTACAGTGTGTATTTTACATCAGATACAACACCGGCAGTGAATTTGTCTGTATTTTTGCCTTCAACACGAATTATAATGCCACTTCAAATATAAACATATTTATGATTAAAGTTGAGCAAAACATGTACACTTCAATAAATAATGCTCTTACTCTCCAATCTTCTGTAGTTCACCTCCTCTTCCAGTGTATAACGTCAAACAGCCTTTAAAAACTGAGGCGTAACTGCAGAAGAAGACAAATGTGCTGTGAAGACACTTATTGAGTGATGTATAACAGAGATTTTTTAGTTAAACTGTTTTTATCGATATATATTAGTCTGAGAGTTACAGTATCAAATATAAAGAATCAGTATGACATTCATTCAATTATTTTTTCAACATATTTCTGAACATAATAGTTTTAATAACTCATTTCTAGTTACTGATTTCTTTTATTTTTGCCATGATGACAGCACATTTTATTTTAATACTTATTTTGCAAGATACTAGTGCAATTTACTGAACCCGATCTCACCCTTTGGTTAGTCTGATGATGTCACCAGCTTGAATGAGTCCTCCCACCTCGTCCCAAACGGAGATGCTGATGCTACCCGTTTTGTCTGCCACTTTACAGGTGCGAACCTCATGACCGTCTTTAGTCTTCGTCACTCGTCCTTTAAGAAGGGAGACTAGATTCAGATTCACTACTGTCCAGATGTACAGTGCTCAGCATAAATCAGTACACCTTTTAAAAATATTTGATATTATTTTTATCCATTTCTCAGTGAATATAGGCAATCATTTGGTGCATTTAAACAAAGCAGTTTTATTAAACAGTTATATTCATTAAAATAAGACTTTAGTCATAGAACATCTTTAGTAATATATACAGATAATACATTTAAATTCAATTAAGTTACTGGAAAACAATATATATATAAAAAAAAAAAAAAATATATATATATATATATATATATATATATATATATATATATATATATATATATATATATATAAATGACTATATATAACATATTAATTAACATTTTTGAACTGTGATCTTTGCTTTTTTTGTTAGATTAGTTCCAGTTTTGTCTTTGGTACTGACTCATCTGCTGTATATGCACAAATATATTATTGTAAAGCATCCAATGGTACATTAAATATGAATTTAAAAGAGAGATCTGTGAGATCTGTGAACGCATTTAAGCTCGTTGAAAGTTGATTCAAATCTCATCGTCAGCCAGATGATTTTAATAGTTTCAAATAGAATCAAATTCACGATCACTGATTTGTGAATTCATTTAACTTCGGCTTAGTCCCTTTATTCATCAGGCGACCCCATAGCGGAATGAACCGCCAAATTATCCAGCATATGTTTTACACAGTGGATGCCCTTCCAGCTGCAACCCAGTACTGGGAAACATACACACACTAATACACTACGGCCAATTTAGTTCAGCAATTGCCCTGTAGCGCATGTGTTTGGACTGTGGGGGAAACCGGAGCACCCGGAGGAAACCCACACCATCACAAGGAGAACATGCAAACTCCACACAGAAATGACAACTGGCCCAGCTGGGACTCGAACCAGAGACGTTCTTGCTGTGAGGGGACAGTGCCAAACACCGAGCCACCGTGTCGCGCCATGATTTATTATTTCACACTTTATTTTGACAAGTTATTTTAAACAAAGTAAAGACTGTACGTAAAGACTGTACTTGCATTTAAAATGCTATATATTTATATAAAATCATTTGTGCAACCCTAACTAGATTTGAACATCTGGTCTTTGAACCACATACATACATACATACATACATACATACATACATACATACATACATGTATGTATGTATATCTGCCATCTGAAATCTAAATCTAGCATTTAAAATGAGCATTTTTCTCAGGCTTCTCCCTTGATTCAGTAATTTCACTTTTATGGCAAAGAATAGGTTATTTTCATCGCTTTTAACATGAAATAACTAACCATAAACATAAGAGGCTGATAAAAATGCTTATTGTAGAAGAAAATTTGCAAATAAATATTGAGAAAATTGCCTAAATGAAGTGTTTATCACTGTATATTACTAATCAAAAAATAAGTTTTGATATATTTACAGTAGAAGATGTACAAAAAACCTTAATGGAACATGAACTTTATCTTTATTTGATACTCAATTTTTTTTGATATAAAGAAAAATGTATCATTTTGACCCATACAACGTATTTTAACTATTTCAAGAGTGCAATCCAAGACTAATTTTGTGGTCCAGGGTCCAACATGTATGATGTTGTGCATGTAATGTGCAGTTCAGGCACCTGTTTCCAGCACGATGAAGATGACATTGAGGTTTTTGAGTCCAGGTTTGATGTCCTTCACATGAGTCTCAGTGCTCATGGTCAGTCAGTCTGTTTTTGTCTGAACCCTGAAGAAACTCAAACACAACAAATGCACACCGTCTGTCAAACCACAATAAAAATAAATAAGTCATGAAAATAACTTAGCATTGATGTGTCTCTGGCGAGCATTTTTCATGAGGTAAAGTTGGTTTTATATTCGCATATTCGTAATTTTTTTTAACAAAGTGACAGCTTTATGGTCCCTATATTGTTTACCATGTTACTTTGAATATTTCAGTCTGAAATTGCATGTAAATATGATTTAAAAACAACGATAGCTCTATTTAATTGACTCAACAATGTTGTACTTTGATAGTAATTGACTGCTAGTATGATTTCCTTATTTATGATTTGCAAAAAATACTTTTCTATAATTAAATTAAGGAGAAAGTCCGAATATAAAACCAATTTACCCCAATCTCTATACTGTTTAACAGGCTACTTTGAATATTTCTGTCTGAAATCCCATGTGCAGCAATTATGACTTCAAAACAACATTAGCTCCATTTAAATGACTATGCTGTTGTCCTTTGATAGTCATTGGCTGCTAATATGATTACACTATTTAGGATTTGAAAAAATACTTTTCTAAAATTATATTATATAGGAGAATGTCAAAATGTGCGGATATAAAACCAACTTTAGCCCAATAACATTCTCTAAGCAGCAAACTGAAGTAAACAAACACTCACTGGTTAGCATGAGCTGCTTCTGCACTGTGTTTGCTCTAATGCTAGTCGCCGGTTAGCTGTTCTCGTCATCTGCGAGAGTTTGCGTGAATAATCCCGCAAAAGCCCGCAACTCTTGTTGTAAATGAAGGGTCTGACAGCTGTCAATCATCACAAGTAACGTAATGTAGACACTCAACTAGTGTTGACGATTTTTTCCTCACTAAACGTCATGACGCCATATTACCCGTGCGTCATGACGTAATAATCAGCACGTACGTATCCGAGCTGCAAGACATATGCTCAAGACTAAAGTTGAATTATCTGAAAGAGTTTATTGAAAAGCCGTCAAAGATAATGTTCAGGTATCAGAAGTGATGTTTTGTTTTTGTGAGTTTAGATGTACGGTTTGTGTTGTGAACTGCACATGCGCGTTAATCGCGAATCACTGAATTTGACGCGATTTAATCCCTCATTCATTACCTGAGAGGTTTTGTTATCCTGTTTAAAGGTAAGATTGGTTAAAATCAATATTTATCGTGTTTTTTCTTAATAGTTTTATGAAGACACACGCTGTCACATCTTAAGAGTCACTTTAACTGTCAGCATTGAAGCTGCTGGCGTTATCAGATTTATTATTCTTTTTTAATCTTAAAATAACATTACTATTAAACATTACTATTAAAAGTCATTACTTTTTTATTTAAATAAGTTTTATTAATTTTTTATTAATTATTGTAATTAGTTTTGCAGGCATTCATTCGTCACCTCTTAAATTTCATTTGAGATTAACAACATACATCAATAGCTAATATATGCAAGTTATTTGTTTGTTTGGAGAATATGCATACATTAATTAATACAATTAAGATTGAATAGAAAAATAAACAAACATTTCATTAGGATAAATAACGTTGTGCATAAAAAAGATACGTTTTTTTTATAATTGTGCTAATTCAAAAATATTATTTATAATCATATTATCATAAAAAAGATATTAATATATATATCATTTATCCTAAAATAGAGTTAAAAAGAATTAAATAATTACAAAAATTGTGATAAATAATTTACCCAACATTTCAATAAAATAAATGCATAAAAATGAAATAACAACATGGAAACAAATCAAAATTGAATTATAAAAGATTACAAATATTATAATCATTATAATAATTATAATATAATAATAATTATATATAATATATAATAAAAACTGTGCTTTATTACATAGAAGACTAACTAACTTCATTGGAACCTTTTTTCTTTATAAGGAAATATGAGTTATTTATAAACAAACACATTTATTCAAATAATTTACCAAAATATTTCATTAAAATTAATATATATATAAACGAATTAAAGCAAGCAAACAATTACAATTTTAGTATTAAAAAGAATAAAAATCTTAAAATAAATAAACTAATACAATATTATAATGCATAGAAAGCTAAGGAAATATGACTTATTTATAAACAAATAAATAAGTACAAAGATTTAGATAAATAATTTACCCAAATTTAGTTTAAAAAATGAATTAATAAACACAAATCAGGCAAACCAAAAAAATAATAAATTTGAATTTTAAAATAAATATTAATATTAACAAAATCAAACAAATATAGTATAATACATAAAAAACGAAAAGGAAATATGACTTATTTATAAACAAACTCATTTGCAAATAAATAAATAAAAACAGATTAAAACAAAAGATTTAGATAAATAATATAGATAAATAATAACAAAAATTAACATTAAAGCTTTTAAAAAATATTAAAATAAGTACTCTAACTTAATCGCAACAGTTTAAATTATTTCTAAGGAAATATGACATAACATTTATAACACAAACATTTTTATACAAATTAATTTGACATTTTAGGGTGGTGATCGATCACCAGGAGTTATGTAATAATTCATCTGCTGAAATTATGATTTTAGCACATTGTTTTGCAATCGAACACATTTTTGGCCAGCTTTTGTTTTCTAACGAGGGACGTGTTTATTAGTAGTGAATTAGTAGTGTTATTTCTTTAAAACACTCTTGTTCGTGCATCTTTTCCATCATCAGATTAAAACGGTTTTGCCACACATTTGATAATATCTCATAATATCTCTCATTACCGTTCTGTCCGTCTGCTCATCATGTGTTTTGACCTCATTGCTCAGGACAGACAGAATGGCGAACGCAGAATCTGCTTTAGAAAACGAGATTAACCCTGTTGACTTCATTCAGCTGCAGGAGTACATCGAGTGTAAGTGTCTGTCACAAACCAACACACAACATTCATTTATTGGCATTTATTCATTTATTAAAAGATGTTATGATTAGGGCTGGATCTATTGATTATTTTAATAAATGATGAATCTACTAAGTAATTAATCGATTAATTGAATAAGCTTTTCCCATTTTTTTTAAGTTCTTGTGACTGAAATGCAACAGAGCAGTAAAAAGTGTATAGAAGCCAAACACACGCACACACACACACACACACACACACACACACACACACATATATATATATATATATATATATATATATATATATATTACATTGACTAATAATATCATTACAGAATAAATGAAAAACAAGCTTCATATTGCTTAATTAAAATAAATATAATAATCAGCTCAAATAAATGTTATACAGACGGTAAGAAGACTAAAAATGTAATTGATTATTTTATGTAAGCAATTAAATTTAATAATTTGATTATAAGTTATTATTTGATTTGATTATAAGTTTTAGCACTAGTTATGGTTTTAAAAGTTTTAAGCAAAGTGTTTCGTGCTCACAGAAGGTGTATTAATTTGATTAAAAATAAAGTAATAATAATAATAAAGAGGTACAATTATTTTCACAATTTTGTATAACCATTTTTATTAGGATGTAATTTATTTCTGTGATGTAATGCTTAATTTAATTCAATTCAGCATCATTAATTCAGTCTTTATTATAACATGATTCTTCAAAAATCAATCTCATATCATGATTTCGGCTCAATTAATGTTGGGGCTCAGTTATAAATAATGATCTGTATTATTATTATCAATGTTAAAAGCTTGTTATTTTTTGTGGAAACATTTTTTTTGATGTATAGAATTTTTTATTAAAATCTTTTGTGTTTTTCTTTTATTAAATGTTTTTATTTTATTTTTATTATTTAGTTTTTCCTTTTAGCTTTTGTTTGTTTTGAATTCTCCAGACAGCAGGATTAAAGCTAAAGACGCAATGAAGGAATTTCATGCTGGCGGAAAGCTGGTCCACCACAGGTTTGGAGATGTAAGATTAACAGAATCTCATGCTGGATAATTTGTTTATTAATAATTGAATCAAGTGTATTGGTCACTTTTTGATATTTTAAAGTAAATTTGAAGACAAAGTTATTATTTTAATTATTTTCCCAATATTTCCCAAGTGCTGTTTAATAAAGACAAAAAAATTTTCATCACATTTTTTCAACAATAGTTTTACTCATTTCTAATAACTGATTTATTTTACCTTTGGCATGATGACAGCACATAATATTTGACTATATATTTTTCAAGACACTAGTATTCAGCTTAAAGTGACATTTAAAGGCTTAACTAGGTTAATTAGGGTAAAGTTAGGGTAATTAGGCAAGTCATTGGGCAACAGTGGTTTGTTCTGTAGACAATTGAAAGAAGAAATCTTTTAAAGGAGCTAATAATAATGACCGTAGCAGTTTTTAAATTTTTTTAAAATACTTTTTTTATTCCAGCCAATCTAAAAGAAATCAAATATAATTGTAAATACTGTGAAAAAGAAGAAAATTTCACAGGAGGTCTAATGGAAATTATGAATGTAAGTCAGGCTCATAGCTCGTAAGACATGGGAAATGCATTTGCAAATGGACTTTGCTCTTTCAGATGAATTTAGCAGTCAATGGGCGCTCGCCAAAGCGGAAATGCAAGTGGGATTGCGGGATTTGCAATAGCATTTGGGTTATGTCACAATTTATGCATCCACATATGAAAGTGCAATTGATTATACAGTTTGCAATTGCATTTGAAAAATGTCCGGAATATCCTTCCATAAATAACTTTGCCTTCATCTGTGTATAACTTTAAAACTATGTTAATTGGTTAGCACACAATTTCTAGTTATATAAAAAACACACACCATCACAGACTGATTAGTTCATTCATACATTCATTTTCTTTTCGGCTTAGTCCCTTTATTAATCCGGGGTCGCCACAGCGGAATGAACCGCCAACTTATCCAGCATATGTTTTACGCAGCGGATGCCCTTCCAGCTGCAACCCATCTCTGGGAAACATCCATACACACACATACACACTCATACACTGCGGACAATTTTAGCCTACCCAGTTCACCTGTACCGCATGTCTTTGGACTGTGGGGGAAACCAGAGCACCCAGAGGAAACCCATGTGAACACAGGGAGAACATGCAAACTCCACACAGAAACGCCAATTGACCCAGCCGAGGCTCAAACCAGCGACCTTCTTGCTGTGAGGCGACAGCACTACCTACTGCGTCACCCACAGATTATTTCTTCACTTTTTATTTCTTTCATACAGTATCAAGTTTAAAGGGATATTTCACTCAAAAAATGTACATGTACTCATTAGTTTTTTCAATCCTTTTTTTCCACTTGTTGAACACGAAAGAAGATATTTTAAAGGAAGATAAAAACCTGTAACCATTGAGTTCCATAGTAGAAAAAACAAACAAATACTATGGAAGTCAATGGGTGAAGTTTTGAGTGAACTATCCCTTTAACATGAATGTAGAACTCACTAAAAAGACGTTCTCTTTTTCTCTGCGCTGGAGCACACAGACGCAGCAGGATTTGCTCAGTTCCTCAGCAGTTATCTGGAGGTTGAAGATTTCCCGGCTGAACTCTGCCAGCGTCTCTTCTGCTATTTCCAAAGATGTGAGCAGAGTTGTGTGGACCCAAGACTTCGCACCAAAGACGGTCAGAGGATCAAACATCAGCCTGTTGTCTTAAAGGGATAGCTCACCCAAAAATGAAAATTGACTCATTCTTTTATGGTTTCATATACACTCAAAAACTATTAGTTTGTTCAAACTACTTAATTAAAATGAGCTGAAACAACACATTTGGTGACAACTTAATTATTAAATGTTCAATCCACTTAGAAAAACAGTCCACAATTTTAGAAAACATCTTGTTTGTCATTAAGTTTGATGATTTGTGTCACGTGATTCATATTTTGTGTTTCCAAACTTCCATTAAGGGCCTATATACTGTTGTGCGTATCGATGCGAACTTTCAGTGCACTGGAAGAATTGTATGTAAGTTTGTCACCCAGTGGTTGAATTAGGTAATGCACTCTTGGATCAAAACACATTTTCACTTGGCTCCTCCTCTGACGAGTCCAGGCAAGTGCAGGTTGCCAGATTGATGTGAGTGTGCCTGACTATCAGGCCTAAAGGCTGATTTAAGGCTGATTTGAACCGTTTTCTAACTCAAAGCAACCGCACGCTATTAGAAGGAATATTTTCCACATTAAAAGGAGTTTTTGTTCTAACCAACACCTGAAATTAATATTTAAGAAACGGCTTGTTAGGACACGCGGTTACAATGTGACCTGCTCACCTAATGTTTACGTTCGTAACATTTATATTATTTGCTAATTAATAACCACCTCATGTGGAACTGAATTTGCGTCTCATTTTGGAGTCTGCTACTGTCCACCGGAGGTCACATTTCAGTCACGGGCATATGCTTTGAGAGCCTTCATGACTGAATGAATGAAATATGCGGTTTTAGGTCGGTCGAGTTTGCTGGCCAATCAGCATTGTCCTTAAATCAGATGTTTGTTAGGACTTTTGTCATTGTGGGTCAGGTCCTGCTGGAAACAAATACAATTTGTTAATAAGCATTTCCAAAAAGCCAAAAACGTGTGAAACCTGTTAAAGGCGTAAGGATTTTTTGAACCACATATTTAAGTTTTATTTCGAAGTATATCAAAGTCTTATTGACGTATTTCCATATGTAACTGAATATTGAGTAGGGGGTGGGGCTTTATTTTTGAGCTCCTCCTCTCAGCAGTTGGAGGGGCGTGGCTTAGCATATTTCGACCAGTCCATCAAACTGACATCATCATCAGAGGAGAACTGCTGTTCCAGACTGAAAGCAGATAGTCAAGTTTTGATTAAAGATTACCAAAACAAACTTCTTTTTTCTTGCTCTGATTATTTATTCACCCTATGACTAGGCCAACATGGATTTTTAGCCCATCATTGATTCTGTTTATTTACTTGTGTAAATTTATATTTATTCAGTTTTTTAATTAATTTCAGTAATAATTATTGACTAACATAAAAATGTTCAGATTATTTATTTAGCATTCAGTTTCTTCAGTAATATTTTCTGTCTTTTAGAAGATTTATTATATAGAAGACTTGTTTTGTTTACCAAATAAAGTGGATCTAATTGGATTTGCATTGTAAACATTAAATACAAGTTAAAAAGTATTACTTTATTTCATATATTAAGGTTTTAGTTATGATACTCCCAAAATGATTCCTCAGAAATTCACAGATTTTTAACAAAATTCTGCGCAGAAATAGCAAAAAATGTCCGCAGATTCCATCTGGCCCTACCTGTGACTAACAATGCGCGTTGATAAACCAGACGTTGTAAATTTTGATTCATGCAGGCTTTAAAATGCCCACTTGCTTCATGTATAGTTGTTATGTTGATATTTATTATTGATCTCTCTCAGGCGGAGCCTCTCTTAAAGCTGTCTCGTGCTATTTTTCCATACTGGAGGACGGAAATCCACGAGACAAACTGGAGTGTGAGAAACTCATCTAATAATAATAACCATCATTTCTTGACAGACTTGCTGTTTGTTTTATAATGTAAATGTAAATAAATGTAGCCTATATTTAAAGTATTTATCAAATGTATGATACATATTTTACAGACACCTTCAAACTGTATGATAAAGACGACAATGGACTGCTTGATAGCAAGGTAAAACAGGCGTATACAGTATGTGACATTTGTTATTTTAAACGTAATTGAGTATCATGTATTTTTAATTTTAGCTTAAGTTAAGATTAGCATGTTAACATGTCCAATGATGATTCTTTTATATTTATAAAATGATTGTATTATTATTTTACTGATTTTATATTTATATTTTAAATGCTAACGTAATAGTAATGATAGCAAATAATAATTATGTGCACGTTTGTTTAACAGGAAGTTGACAAAATAGTGGCACAGATGATGAAAGCTGCAGAATATCTTGGATGGGACGTGACTGAACTGAAGCCAGTAGGTTTATTTTTGGTACTAAAATCTAAATCTAAATCAGAATTTGATTGATTACACAGCCCTAATTTGATTGGGATGTTGATCCATATCGTATCATATATATCATATCATATAATTGCAGCTTAAAGTGCATTTTAAAGGCTTAATTCGGTTAATAGGGTAATTAGGCGAGTCATTGTATAACAGTGGTTCGTTCTGTAGACAATCCAAAACTAATATTGCTTAAAGGGGCTAATAATATTGACCTTAAATGATTTCAACGATATTAAAAGCTGCTTTTATTCTAGCTGAAATAAAACAAATAAGACTTTCTCCAGAAGAAAAAATATTATAGGAAATACTGTGAAAATTTCCTGAATCTGTTCAACATCATTTGGGAAATAAAAAAAAATAAAAAAACATTCACAAGAGGGTGAATAATTCTGATTATATTGTAATATAGTATATATTATACTGTATATATATTTACACCTCTATAATATTGCATATAAAATCTTGCTTATTTGATTTTGTAAGGTTCTTGAGGATATGCTGAAAGCGATGGATGTGGACAGCAGTGGAGCTGTGAGTCTAGAGGAGTGGATAAACGGCGGACTGAACAACATCCCTCTGCTGGTGCTGCTGGGGTTAAAGGTGTACACTCTTTACTGGAATCTACATCTCTGAACCAAAGTTAATTAAGCTAATGAACACTAAATTAAACAAGAGGCATTCACATCAGATGTGCTTTGCACGCATAAATCTTTTTTTATTCTTGCGTAATTAGATGCTTGAACATTTTGGGCCATATCATACACCCGGCGCAATATAGCGCAAGGTGCAGCGGAAGTGTGTTTGTTTGCTATTTTCAGCCCAACGCAGGTGTCATTTTGACGTTTTGCAACACGTTGTTTAAATAGCAAGTGCATTGTATATTATATACGTGTGTTTGAATACAACTCCACACTTCACTGTTATTGTTTATTCATTTGCTGGAAATTTGAAGTGAATTCAGAAATAGTTTTGAAACAAATCTTTGCGATTAACAAGTGAAATTACGAAATACTGTATTTAATAGATGTCTTCAGTGGAGTCTGTCCACCACCGTTTCCCGAATCCACGGTTGAAAGAAAGAGGCTAAATGAGGCTCGTTCTGTAATTAGTCCTGTTTTCTTTCTAGTGAAGCTTTCAGTTTTTCCACTTACAAAGTCCTCCATATAAATAGCAAATGCGCCTTGACGCAACTCAACTGACTCTTAAAGGAAATGAGAGATGAGACTCTGATTGGTTAAATGCACGTTATGCCCAAAAACAAACCCATAATTCATTAGGAGAACAATGACAACCCTTTTAGACTATGTGCCTGGTCCACAGACAGTTTTTCCCATCTTTAAAATAGCAAAAGTGGATTCGAACACCTCCTTAGGGCTCTATTTTGACGATCCAGGTGGAAAGTCTAAAGCGCAGGGCTCAAAAGCATTAAGGGCGTGTCCGAATCCACTTTTGCTATTTTAAGGACGTAAAAATCCGCTTTATGCCGTGGCGCATGGTCTAACAGGGTTGAGCTTATTCTCTTAATGAGTTATAGGTGTGTTTTGAGAATAAACCCATTAGAGTCTCATCTCACATTCCCTTTAAGAGTCAGTTGCGTCGCGCCATAGTGCATTTGCTATTTACATGGCGGACT
Organism: Danio aesculapii; assembly: GCF_903798145.1. Lineage (NCBI taxonomy): Eukaryota > Metazoa > Chordata > Actinopteri > Cypriniformes > Danionidae > Danio > Danio aesculapii. The sequence goes on along the minus strand of NC_079445.1, from coordinate 2,532,589 downwards.
TTGTAAGTGGAAAAACTGAAAGCTTATAATTTGTAGTATATAGTTTGAACTTGAAAATAGTCACTTCAGCACTTCACCAGAAGTTTATCGCTTGATTAGATTTGATGTAATATATGAATATTATCTGCAGGTAGCTGATAAAGACGGTCAGCATGTGTGGCGGCTGAAGAACTTCAACAGACCCACATATTGCTTCGTCTGTCAGAACATGATGCTGGGTCTGCGCAAACAGGGATTATCCTGCAACTGTGAGCTTCCACAGCATTCCTTCATTTCACAAACGTTTTTATAGTATTTGGTCTTTTTTAGTTGTCATGGTTTATTTCTGCTTTTATCGATTTCCAGTTTGCAAATACACCGTCCACAGCAGCTGCGCAAACAAAAACCACACGCCATGTGTCAGGACTTTTGTCAGGTCCAAAGCAGAGATTGGGGTGAGAGATGATAAAAACTTAATGTAATCCATGTTTGTGCCTCTTTGTTTACTGCATTCAATGATTCGCCCTCCTGTGAAATTTATTTGATTTATTTCGGCTAGAATAAAAGCAGTTTTTAATTTTATTAAAGCCATTTTAAGGTCAATATTATTAGCCCCTTAAGCATTTTTTTCGATTGTTTACAGAACAAACCACTGTTATACAATGACTTGCCTAATTACCCTAACTTTACCCTAATTACCCTAGTTAAGCCTTTATATGTAACTTTTAGCTGAATACTAGTGTCTTGAAGAATATCTAGTTAGTCAAATATTATTTACTGTCATCATGGCAAAGATAAAATAAATCAGTTATTAGAAATGAGTTATTAAAACTATTATGATTAGAAATGTGTTGAAAAAAATCTGCTTTCTTTTAAGCAGAAATTGGGGAAAAAAATATACAGGGAGGCTAATAATTCAGCATGGCTAATAAGTCTGACTGGATATACATGCCCTTGGCCAGTTTGGTGAAAGAGGTGGTTCTTTTTTTCTCAAAAAGTGAACCTTTTTGTAGTTATACACTTCATTTTCTGTTTAATTATGAGATTTAAATACATTTTAAGCACTATTTCTAGCTGGATTAGCTTGTCCGATGGTCATCATAACCACACTTTTTGATGTGCCGAAAACATTATAGGTAATTATTACAGTATAGGTATTCAATTTGCAGTGTACATTTTTTTTCAAATATTTCCCAAATGATGTTTAACTGATTCAGGAAATATTCACAGTATTTCCTATAATATTTTTTCTGGAGCTGTAATGCGCTCGAAACCTGCTGGAACTACTTTAGCTGTGCATTTATCCGGAAATAACAGCACACTTTAGAGGGATCATCAGCCAATCAGAATCAAGCTTTCAACAGACCCCATAGTACGAGTAATGATGCTTCATTTTATGTTTCAGTGAATTCAATCAGTTTAAGCATAAATCAAAACCTGCCGGAACTACTTTAGCTGTGTGTTTATATGAAAATAACTGCGCATAGTAGAATGTTCATCAGCCAATCTATCCACAAATCTACAAAAGCCTTTAGCTCCTCCTATACTATAATACAAGATAAAGTACACATGAAATTAAAACTAACCATAGTGATTCTGTTAGCTTACATTGCTAGTTTTGTGGTGAACAATTCATCTGTGCATGTCATTAAGAAAAAAAACAATAGTTTGCTCTTGTAATTTTTAATAAAAATCTAAAAAATGCACTTCCTGTTTGTGTTTAGTTAAATTCTCAGATTAGAGTGTGATGAATTGGGCGGGGCTAACTTAACCACGCCCCTCCAGCTGTCAGTTTTGACCACAAACAGAAATGGTGAGGAGGAGGAGTCTGTTAGGGTGTAATAACTCCCCCAAACACTTTTCCCCATAGTCATGAATGAAACGCCTACTTTACTACATCCAATCAGCTTGCAGTAGAGAAAAACAAGCCACGCCCACTGTTGTCTCATTTAATTTTCCGTTTTACTAGAAATACGAGAAAAAAAATGGTCGCAGCTTCCGCTTCATGTGGACTTTAATGCTATGTTTTTCTCTTCCTCAGTGTTCAGTTCATGACTGGATCAGCGCCGACTGTGAGTCCAACAAATGTCAGATTTGCCACAAAAAGATCAAGATACTGACAGGACAGCGCTGTGCGTGGTGTCACAGCATGGTAAGTGCTGATTTCCACATCCAGATCCACTACTTAAAGCTCCTGTGAAGCTAAAACAAAGTTTTTTAGATGTTAGGATCAGCCGTGTTCACACCAGACTCTGCATGCACAAATAAATCCGGCTATTCGCGCTTAAATTGACGTGTGAACATTTTGAGTTTACTCGCTTCATTCGTACATCAAATTCACTTCATTCGTGCGTCAAATTTACTTCACAATAAATGCGGCAGGGCTTCTGTCTGCCTGGTGATTCTAGCTTCATTGCTATTGAGAGAGTAGCTGTGCTTTATGTGGTTTAGGAAGGCTGAAAAACAGCGTATATTCATTCAGCGCCGTGTTTGAGTCCACTAGATCCTTTCTGAAGTGCACCCAGCTCTGTGAGTTCATCAACTCTTCCAGAAGCTAGACCTGGATTTCGACGGTGCTTCCAAATGAGCCGAGCCCAGTTTGATGAGCTGTTGTCCCACGTTGCCAAGAGGATTTCCCCTCAGGACACCAACAACAGGCGCTACGTCGTAATCACTCCCCTACAAGTGCAAGCTCATGATTGGTTAACGTCCACTGAAATAAAAAAATTTCCAGCTCAAATGATTCGTGCGAAACTGCGATACGTACGCTAAGCGAAAACGCTCAGCTCCTGCTTCCTTGATTCACACGAATCGCACCGCAGGATGTCTATTCGCATCTTTACATTGACACTTAACGCTCCATTCGCATCAGGTGTGAACGCAGCACCAAGGATATCTATAAGCTAGTGTGTTTCATAACAGTGACAGAATTCACATTCAGAAGATATAAATCTGAGATCAACACTCAAATCTAGCAGTTTGTCACATCCACCAGAATGGATCAACATTTATTTTACATCACCTCATACTTCAGTTTCTCATCAAATCTTCTGACCAATCAAACGCTCTCTAGTGTCCGACATTACCCGCCGCCGCCTTCTCCTTTGCTTTTCATTTGATCAAGCCCTCTCACTGGCAGATCAGTGAGAAAAACCAAACGCTATTGGCTGATTTTTTTAAAAGGGGAGGAGCTACACTATGTCCCGCCCTCTCTTCATGTTTCAGCTGAGGTTATGTCAAACATTGACTGTAAAATGCACGCTTCAAAGCACTACACAATACTGAGGTTAGAAGAAATGTATTTAGTTTGTTGTATTTAGACCGATGCTGTAGATACTGATGTTTATTGTGTGCTTTTTTGATATCCGTAGCGTCACACTGAGTGTGTTCCTCTGGGTTCATCCCACTGTGACTGTGGATCATTTCAGCATCATATTCTTCCACCGTGGGCCATATGTGCTGTAAGTATCACAATATACTATTATCACAATCATAATCATTGTTTTGGCCTGGTTTTACACTGTACACACACACAAAACCAGTCACAATTTGGAATCAGTACGATTTTAGATTTGACTGAAACTAATCCTATTCTTATTATGCTCACCAAGGCTGCATTTATTTACTCAAAAATACAGTAAAACTGTAAAACTGTGAAATG
>NC_079445.1:2413949-2523949 GCF_903798145.1 Danio aesculapii | reverse complement strand
AGTGTAGCATGCAAGAAGAGGATTACCAGATACTGGTATAAGCACATTGGTGATTGGATAGAATTGTGAAGGAAATAAGCAATATGGAACATTTTATTTTGAGACTTATTAGAACTTATATTACTATTACTTACTATAAAGAACTTATTTCTAAAAGATTTGGAAGAAATGGATTGATTACTGCAATGTTAACAACTGTTGAATGCATTGAATCTGGAACAATGTAAAACCCCCAATGTTGTGTCTTTTATTTATTTATTATTATTTTTATGTATGTATTTGTTTATTATTTCATGTGGAATACTCTAAAATTGTATATTTTTTAATGTAAAATGTTCTGGATTAAATGAAAGGATTAAAATGTATAAAAATATAATCGTCTACATAAATATAAAAGCCGCTACCTCCTCCCTTTCCTTCTTCACCTCATGGGGCTTTGGTAGAATCCGGCTCTGTTGTTTTCAGTTTATTCATGACAATTTACATCTGTTTAATGTTGTTATTAGTAATATTTATTCTATGCATATTTATATTTGTTTTATGATTTTTTGTTTAGGTGTTACAGCTGTCTGGTTTTAGAGACGTATGCAGCACTATATTGGGGCATAGGAATTGGATGTGTGTTTGGATATAACTCGGGTTTGCTTGTTTTAAGGAAACACTCTCTTCAATTTTGACCTTCTTTTTCTGAGAAGGAAACAATATATTTTACTTGCTTCTTCATTTTAAAATGCTTCTTGGTTTAAGGAGATATTTTAGATATTTGGACTAGAATTGAGACAATAATTCTAAGTAAGTACAGCATTTTTTTACAGAGTATATAGTGCTTGGTAAAAAGTAATATATTACAATTTTAAGCCTATCTAACACTTAAAAACACCCACAAAAAAACATAAGTACATTCCTTAAAAAGTAAGTAACACAGTTATTTAGTTTTTTTTTTCAGGGATTTCACCTTTATTGTATAGGAAAGTAGAGAGAATTAATAGGAAAGCATGGGGAGCAGAGAGAGGTGAAGGATCGGCAAAGGACCGCGAGGCGGGAATCGAACTCTGGTCGCTGTGAGCACCATAGTGCATGCGTCGACGCACTAACCACTACACCACTGGCGCTGACGCATTTAGTTACTTTCTTTAAGAGATTTTAGATTGTAATTACTATTTTCCTTCTGAACGCTACGCAAAACAAGAGTATGCGGCTTAGCCTCTTATTTATCAGGGGTCACCACAGCGGAATGAACCGCCAACTTATCCAGCATACGTTTTACACAGCGGATGTTCTTTCAGCTGCAACCCAATACTGGGAAACACCCATACACTCTCACATTCACACACACACTCATACACTACGGCCAATTTAGTTCATCCAATTCCCTTATAGCGCATGTGTTTGGACTGTGTGGGAAACCGGAGCACCCGGAGGAAACCCACACATGCAAACTCCACACAGAAATGCCAACTGGCCCAGCTGGGACTCGAACCAGCGACCTTCTTGCTGTGAGGCGACAGTGCTAGCCTGAGCCACCGTGTCGCCTCCCAGTATTGACTACATATAATTATTCATTTTAAGCTGACGTGTTGTTTTGTTCCCCTTTAGATAAAGCTAATATGGCGATTCGGCCTCCAGTTGCGGTACTTCCTCTCGGCACTGGAAATGACCTCGCTCGATGTCTGAACTGGGGTGGAGGTGCGTCTCTTCCATAGAAAAATACTATATTAATTAATAGTACTATAGTGTTTTGAACCAATACTATAGTAAAGTGTATTATACTATACAGTATGTATATTTACAACTCTTTGTAATGAATATTACATCATTATATAGTATTGGTGAACTGATCAACTATAATAATAATAACTATAGTAGACTGGTGTATTGTAGTATAAAATATCCTGTAGTTGTGCAAAATCGCAGTATTGGGTTTGTAATGATATTCTCATGTGTTGGGCTGAGCAGGTTATGAGGGCACTGATCTGACTGAAATCCTGAAGCAGATTGAAGAAAGCAGATTAATTGAGATGGACCGCTGGAGTCTGCGAGTCGTTCCTGCCGATGATGCGGACGAAGGCGATCCGGTGCCCAATGACATCATCAACAACTATTTCTCCATCGGTGTGGTGAGTTTAGATGCTGTCAGATGGTGGAGCTAGGAATGAACATAATGAATTTTATTTTTCTGGGAATTATTCACCCTCTTGAGAATTTGTTTCCTTTTTCAAATATTCCCCAAATGATGAAATATTCCCCAACAGGTTCAGGACATTTTCACAGTATTTCCTATAATATTTTTTCTTCTGGAGAAAGTCTTATTTGTTTTATTTCAGCTATTATTATACTATAGTTATTTAAATCGTGAAACATACATTTATTAATCAACATAACTAACAACACAACATATATATATATATATATATATAAATATAGTGCTTTAACATTGTGTACGTATAAACAAAGACAAAAAAAGAAGAAGAAAAAATCAAGTAAAATAAAGACAACATCCGAATCCCAGGCTCATTCTGAGATCGTAGTCCCGTAGACGTTTCTGGAGACCGCGAAATACGTCCCGGGAGGTACGTATTTTTGCAGTTTTTGTTTTTGCGAGTCCGTGAGAGGCCGCTGTGCGTGCTTTTTCCCGCGCCGTTCTCGCATAAACCCGCTAGAGACCGCTGTCGGACGACCTTCCGCCTGTCTGCCTGGATGACAGAATGATTGACCATGCGACCGGCCAATCGGCTGACCCACCCTCCTCCTTCCCTAAACCCAACCAATGATGATTCACAAAAGCCGTCCAGAAAAAAGAAAAGCCCTCGTCTGATTTTTACCACGTTTTCGGATTTTGACCACATTCTCACCCTGTGACGAACTTTATTTTCGCTTTATTTTTTGGATTTTGTTTTTGTTTTCTTACCTGATTTCTGGAACCGCTCTTCCCCGGACTCGAACCCGGTCCACCAAAGTACACGAAGAGCTAACCGGACAAACTGGTTGCAGCGGGAAAGCCCTCTACACGGAGGCGAGCGGCCGGCCGGCAAGCGCTGAAAGGAACGCCGTCACACCGCCACGCAGCGTTCACTTAAAAAAATTAAATGCAGCCGTACGTACCCCCGGCTACGTATTTCGCGGTCTCCAGAAACGTCCATGGGACTACGTTCTCAGAATGAGCCTGGGTTGCCAACATCAGTATAACAAGCAAACCCTGACAGCATCAGCATCGTTTTGTCCATTTACAATTATATTTGGCTTTGGAAGTAATTTATGAATGGACACCACATGATAGTAAACTTAGACCCAGAACTGTTTAAATTAAGTCTTATTTTTTTCCAACTAAAGAAATGCAACACATCATTGGCCCACTGTTTAAAAGCTGACTGTTTCCAATTGATTAGAATCAATCACTGTTATACAATGACTTGCCTATTTACCCTAACTTTACCCTAATTACCCTAGTTAAGCCTTTAAATGTCACTTTAAGCTGAATACTAACATCTTGAACAATATCTAGTCAAATATTATTTACTGTCATCATGACAAAGAGAAAAGAAATCAGTTATTAGAGATGAGTTATTAAAACTATTATGTTTAGAAATGTGCTGAACAAATCTTCTCTGTTAAACAGTAATTGGGGGAAACAAATATAAGAGTATTAAAATTGAAGAGGAGGGTTAATAATTCTGACTTTAGCTGTATATATTTTGTCTAAATAATTGAAAATCAAGTACATTTGTGTTTTGTTTTAAATTTTAGTTTATCAAAATATACTTTATTTATGCTGTATCAGGTTTTTACCCACGTTGTTCCACACATTTTGTTGTTAAAGTTACAAATTGACCACTACAAAGGGAGCTTTATTTATTTATTTATTTATTTATTTATTTATTTATTTATTTATTTATTTATTTATTATTTATATTATAATTATTCATTCATTTTCCTTCAGCTTAGTCCCTTATTTATTAGAGGTCGCCACAGTGTAATGAACCACCAACTATTCCAGGATATGTTTTACGCAGCAGATGCCCTTCCAGCCGCAACCCAGTAGTGGGAAACACCCACACCCTCTCACATTCACACACACACTCATACATTCACTCATTCATTTTCTTTTCGGCTTAGTCACTTTATTAATCTGGGGGCGCCACCGCGGAATGAACTGCCAACTTATCCAGCAAATGTCGCCCACACTCATACACGACGGCCAGTTTAGTTAATCCAATTCCCCTATAACACATGTTTTTGGACTGTGGGGGAAACCGGAGCACCTGGAGGAAACCCACGCCAACACGGGGAGAACATGCAAACTCCACACAGTAATGCCAACTGACCCAGCTGGGACTTGATCCAGTGACCTTCGTGGTGTGCTAACCACTGAGCCACCGTGCCACTTATATTATATTTATTTATTTTTTAAATCTGAAGAAAATTGTCCATTATGGCTCTCATAAGGGTTAGTAAAATCATGAATAATAATATTGAATCTCAAATAATTTAAATATTATGCAAAGCACAACCACACCCGGTTTTCTGTTCATTATAGGCCATTGAAAATCAGTTTTTAGTCAGTGAAATTCAGGGAAAAAATCTGTGAATTTAACATTTGTCTAAGAGTGTGAGCTCTGTGTTGTGTTTGTTTTTCCAACAGGATGCATCAATAGCACACCAGTTTCATGTGATGAGAGAGAAACATCCACAAAAGTTCAACAGCAGGTCAGGATCTCAGATGTACTTGTTCGCCTTAAAGTTCTGTGCATATTCCGGATGTAAAAAGGTGTCCTACATGTGTCTGTTTTTACCCTGAAAGAGCCAGGAATAAGCTGTGGTATTTTCAGCTCGCAACTTCAGAGACCATCTCAGCTTCATGCAGAAACCTGAAGGACTGTCTCAGCATTGAGGTAAACACAAACGCCTCAGAAATGTTCATGTTTAATAGATTCCCTTTCACTTTTGTCATCTTGTTATAGGATGAATTACTTGAACAGTTCTGACACACTCAAACCACTGCAGAAATGGTGCGTATAGCATGTTCAGATACATTTTTAAAGGGATAGTTCACCCCAAAAATTAAAACGTACTCACCCTCCACTTGTTCCTGTTTGAGTTTCTTTCATCCGCTGAACACAACAGAAGATATTTTGAAGAATGCAGGAAACCAGTAACCATTGACTTCCATAGTATTTGTTTTTCCTGCAATAGAAGTCAATGGTTACAGGTTTTAAGTGAGTAAACAGTGAGTAAATGTACATTTTTGGGTAAACTTTTCCTTTTATATATAAGTTAAAACAGTTTTACTTTAAATTTAGTTTTCTTCACAAGCCACATCTGCGTTTGAAATGCCATACATATGCTGATGTGTATGTATATCTTATTTTACAGCTTTATTTATTCATTTTTACTTATTTGTCCCCCCCCCCGTTTTTCTCTCATATCTTTTTTTTGTTTGTTTTTTAAACGTTTATTTGTGTGCTTTTTGCTTTTTATAAAACTACAACAAAATACAGAAAGAAAAAACAAAAAGCAACAACAAAAAAAAGAAACACCCAATTCAATACACTACAATATAATGAATATAATACATAAAAAACACTAACCTATGACAGAACAACAGAACACAGAGGGACAAATGCACATGAAAGCAAAATATAATTTAGCTGGTCAGGTCATGCATAAATAACAGCAATTATAAAGTAACGTTATGTTGTTGTATCACCAGAAAAATGCATTATCCTGTCTATAGTTTTATTGTCAAATAATAGTTTGGGCACATTATTAAGAATATTAGAGATTATAAATAATGAATAACTGTGAATACACTCAATCTTTATTTACTATATTATTAAAAGGGGTTATTGGTTAGCTTGTGTTTCTCCTAATGCATTAAGGTGTTCTAATATCTGTCCCCATGTTTGATCAAATATCTGCAGTTTGTCATTATTGACATATCTCAACCTCTCCAAAGCAAGCATGTTTACGATATCTCTACCCCACATACTAAACTTAGGTACAGATTCAGTTTTCCACATTCTCAAAATCACCCTTTTGGCAATTACCATACCAAATAACATGGCTTGTCTTTCATATTTATTAAACATCTCTAAATTACTAAATATCCCAAGAACAGCTGTAAGTGGACATGGTTCAAGAGTTTTTTGGAGGGCTTTAGAAAAACATTCAAATATATTTTCCCAATATTCTTGTAATATCTTATTCATTTAAATTATTATTTTATTATTATTATTATTTTTTTAATTGAATATTTATTTATTTATTTTTATTATGTATAACATTAGTGTACATACGCACAAAAGGAAAGCATATACTGCTGAAAGAGAACGTGGATGTTCAGAATTTGTGCTTGTATTTGTGAGTGTATTCAGATGTGTGACCTCTGACATGTACCTGATGCAAGTGTGGAACCTTTTGAGAAAATAAAAAAGATAATAAACAAATAAATAAATGCTATAAATAGTATGGTAGAGCACTTTGACCAATCAGGAGTGAGTATTCCAGACAGCCTCGTAATAAACTATTAGAATATATCTATCTTTATGCGCTAATTCAACATATTTTTAAAGCAATCATATTTGATAGCATAATTCATGCAGAAAAGCTTCATTACTTGTAAATTTAGTTTGTACCTGCGTTCGAAATGGCATAAATGGGTCACACTTTACAAAACATTCATTAGATAATGTATTTACTAACATGAACTAATTAGGATCAATGCCTGTACAGCATTTATTAATGATAGTTCAACATTTACTAATGCATTATTAACATCAAAAGTCCTGGTTGTTAACATTAGTTAATGCACTGTGAGTTAACATGAACTACTGAGGAACAATTGTATTTTTATTACCTTACGTTAACTGACATGAACAAATACTGTAATAAATGTATTGTTCATTGTTTGTTCATGTTAGTAAACGCGTTAACTTACACTAACTAATACAACCTTATTTTAAAGTGTTATCTATAAATGTTATGGTAGTGCACTATGAAGGGAGCACAATTGTCAATCTTCATTTTTCTTCAGCTTAGTCCCTTATTTATCAGGGGTCGCCACAGCGGAATGAACCGCCAACTATTCCAGCATATATTTTACACATGGATATCCTTCCAGCTGCAACCCCGTAATGGGAAACACCCATACACTCTCACATTCACACACACACTCGTACACTACAGCCAATTTAGTTCATCCAATTCACCTACAGCGCATGTGTTTGGACTGTGTGGAAACCAGAGCACCCGGAGGAAACCCACACCAACATGGGGAGAACGTGCAAACTCCACATAGAAATGCCAACTGGCCCAGCTGGGACTCGAACCAGAGACCTTCTTGCTGTGAGGCGACAACGCTAACCACCGAGCCATCCTGCTGCCCTCAATTGTCAATCTGAAGTTTGTTAAATTGAACCGTAGTAAAAATAACTGTAATTTGCTGGTGTCTGCAGTGCTGTGGTGTTCCTGTGGACCTGAGCAGACTCTCTCTGGAAGGCGTCGCCGTGCTGAACATTCCCAGCATGCATGGGGGTTCAAACCTGTGGGGGGAAACCAAGAGTGCTGAGAAACCAAAAACATGGCAGGAGGTCCGAGTCGATCCCGAGGATCTCCAGACCTGCTCACAGGGTCAGAATATGATTATTATTACTATAATAAACCATCAATTCTCTGGTTAGATGATTTGTTTACAAAAATTGGTTGTAAGCATAGATATTATTCTCATTGGTCACACTTTATAACAAGGTTTCATTAGTATTATGAACAATAATTGTACAGTATTTATTAATAAGAGTTCAACATTTACTAATGCATTAATTCTTTTTGGCTCAATCCCTTTATTAATCTGGGGTCGCCACAGAGGAATGACCCGCCAACTTATCATTATATGTTTTACGTAGCGAATGCCCTTCCATCTGACACCCATACATAACATTTACATGCCAAACAGGACTGTAAAATGATGTATTTTACAGTAAAAGCTGTTTGTGCTCTGCTGTAGACATGAGTGATGAACTGCTGGAGGTTGTCGGTCTGGAGAGTGTGCTGGAGATGGGTCAGATTTACACTGGACTGAAGAGTAAAGCACATCGACTGGCTCAGGCGGCTCACATCACTATCAGGTGAAGCTGTTTTACAATATTCCACCATTCCAGTCAAACAGAATTATGACAGAAGCATTATATGTGGATGAACATGTCGTTTTCTGCTGCAGGACATGTAAAACTCTGCCCATGCAGGTTGACGGAGAGCCGTGGATGCAGCCTCCGTGTACAGTAAGTGTGTTTATAGACAACATAATAACACACAAGCTGATTATAGTGATTGTAGAGGCTGTTATCTTATTTAAGCTATACAATGAATCTGATTTGCATGCTAGCAGTGCATATTTTTATAGACACTAGTATCTGTTCCATTAAATATAAGCACTAATTCGCGAGTTATTAGCGTTTATTGTGCAACATTAGTTCTTATTTATTAGAAACTAGTTCATATTAGGGATGTACAGAATCTTTGGCTTTCCGAACATTATAATTTTTCTGTATATTTACAGCTAATTTTCATTTTTGGGTGAATTATTTCTAGAAATGGTGTAGATAATTGGAAACAGGTGAAGCGTTAATCAGGGCAATGGGTTGTGGGAAATGAAGTCCAGAGCTGTATCGCCTCCCTATAACCTTAAATAGTGCACTTCTTGAGGGGGCTGCCATTTGTAGTGGTGTCCGAAATCATAATGGACGTTCTGGAATGCACTCTATCAATCCCATAATGCACTGCAACAACAACCCGTGGACACTCGACAGCAATTAAATACCCATAATGGACTGTGTGAGTTCACATGATGAATGAATTTCTGCGTCTGACCACAAGATGGCGTCTATCGTGGAATACTATCGGTGTAGGTTTCTAAATACATTTTTGACTTGTTAGAATTTTTATATTTGAATACATGACAGAAACCAAAAAACTTTATTTCATTACTAACAGACAGCTCGCGAGGTTGGGGATAAAGTACATCCAGGAGGTTGTTATCACAGAATAAACCCCCGACAGGCAAAGCTGAGCACTGTTGTATAAGACTGAAGGGCTTATTCTGCAAAAACAAACATCCTGGATGTACGTTATCCTGCTTATTACATGACTACTTGCCACAAAACATAAAAATTAGACACAAAACATTGTTCTGAGCTGTAATAGTTAATGATTCTTTAATTAATCGCAAAGCTGACAGAAACTAAAACAGCTGATGGAGTATACACTAACCTGAGCATTATTTAGTCACAAGATGGCGCCAAATAGTCAAAAACACAAAGCTGACAGACACTAAAACAGCTGATGGAGTATACACTAACCTGCGCATTATTCAGACACAAGATGGCGCCAAACAGTCAAAAAAGCAAAGCTGACAGAAACTAAAACAGCTGATGGAGTATACACTAACCTGCGCATTACTAATGTAGGGAATAGTGAATAACGGTATAGGGGAGGCGATTTCGAATACAGGACAGGTGAGTAGATGAAGTAAAGAATGAAGTGCCCTCTAGTGGTGCTAGTGGGCGATTACACTGGTGATACTAGTAACTATTAAATAGCTAGTAGTATTTGTTCTTAACTATTCTGTTGTTATCTGTCTGTTTGTTTACAGATTCACATCACACACAAAAACCAGGCTAATATGCTGACGGCTCCGGCTGCTAAATCACCGGGATGCTTATTCAAGTAAAATAGAATCGAGGTGTAAATAAACAAACAAAATTATAACAACAATACAGTATGATTCTTTTAAAATCAACTCTTTATTTTAATGTTATCAGCCTTTTAGATTTGTGTTGAGCTAATATAGATTATGATTTGGCGATTTGTTTTGGTTTGCTTAACAATACGTTTTATTTTTGTGTACTATTGTAGTTTTAATTATTGTTTGGAATTAGATTCTAATATTATTATTTTTCTCGTTTCATTTGAATTTCGCTAGTTTGTTTGTTATTTGTTTTATTATTTCTATTATTATTTCAGCATTTGTTAATTTTTTTGGTTTATTTGTTCTTTAAAATGTACTTTATTTTATTTTAGCCTTCGTACATGTAACTATTCATGTTACATGTAACTTGTATTATTACTTTGTGTTTTTTTAATTGTTTATTTCACACATTTCGTTAACGTGTTTGATTTATTTGTACATGTACTTCATTGTTAGATACTTGGTTGTTACACTGACTCAGACTGAAGCATTTCACATTGATCAAACGTCTGACATCTTTGTTTTTGTTTGTGTCTGTAAAGTTAGAGTTGGCATGTTCTGAATTGTCTCTTTAAAGTTATTAATTAATAATAAAATTAATAAAGTCTGTGATTAATTGCTTGCCCATATGCTGGTGCAATCCCCTGAGACGTTCTGAGTTCATTTTCAGAACTCAAATTAAGAAATTAATTAGTAAATATGTTTTTAACTATGATCCCACTCAATATTAAAGAAAATAGTTTTAGTTTTGTTTTAACGTGTATGTCTTAGTACTGTCTTAGGTTAATAGTGGTCACTTGAATCTTTAAACATATATAAATTGGTATAAACTGATTTATGTGGCTTGATTATGTGCAGTAAATAATGTTTATTGTTTAATGTTTATTTATGTTATGTTTAATGATGATTTATGATGTAAATTGTTTTATTTAATGTTGGTAATGGCGTTTGGTGTTTTTTTATTTTTACCTTTTCAGTACCTGAAATATCTGGAGGAGCTTTTGTTTATTTAATAAACATTTCTGGTTTTAGTAATGTGAAGGAAATATTGTCCTGTGAAAGGTGTATGTATACACACACACACTCACCGGCCACTTTATTAGGTACACCTGTCTAATTTCTCGTTAATGCAAATTTCTAATCAGCCAATCACGTGGCAGCAACTCAGTGCATTTAGGCATGTAGACATGGTCAAGTCGATCTGCTGCAGTTCAAAGCGAGCATCAGAATGGGGAAGAAAGGGGATTTAAGTCACTTTGAATGTGGCATGGTTGTTGGTGTCAGACGGGCTGGTCTGAGTATTTCAGATACTGCTGATCTACTGGGATTTACACGCACAACCATCTCTAGGGTTTACAGAGAATGCTCTGAAAAAGAGGAAATATCCAGTGAGCGGCAGTTCTGTGGGTGCAAATGCCTTGATGATGCTAGAGGTCAGAGGAGAATGGCCAGACTGGTTCCAGCGGATAGTAAGGCAACAGTAACTCAAATAACCACTCGATACAACTGAGGTCTGCAGAAGAGCATCTCTGAACACACAACACGTCCAACTTTGAGGCAATAGGACAATAGAAGATTGGCAAAACGTTGCCTGGTCTGATGAGTCTCGATTTCAATTTGAGAGGAAATATTTAATATAATAGTTTAGAAAATGTTCTGGTCGTGTGCTAACAAAAAAAAGCTACCTATTTGTTTGTGTGATGTGGTTGTGAAAGGAACTGATGAAATTTTAAGTTAAACTAGAAGATTTTGACGAAATAATAAATGAAAAATTATATACATGATTGGGGATAAAAACTCATGACAGCTAATCTGGCTATGACAAAGGTTTAGCTTATGAATATTAACGAGGTCGAGGAGTTCCTTCGTTATCTTTCCTGTGACAACGATGCACTGATTAATGAATATTCATGTGCTAAACATGTATAGTTCTGCTAATTGGCTAGCTTCCATAAACTGTCGCCTTTCCAGCAAACCAGTAACGCCTCTTGGCTAAACGTCACACAGCCTAATTAATATTAACTATGTTTGGTCACGTGACGGCTCTCCCTCCTGTCATTCCTGAACTCAAACACACAGGCGCCTGTTTGGATCGGAACTGATAACCACATCAGTTACTGCCAGCATGATATTTTTCAGGACTATGTATTTATAACCTGCTTTTATTGTTTTAGATATCCTTCTGATTGGACTCAAACTTTACTTTAACAGGAGTTTAGAGGCACCGCGGCTCTTGAAGACCGTTATTTTGTAGTTAACGGTAAATTATGTCTGCTGTGTTGAGGAGCCTGACTCGTTGGGTGAGTATTTTTGTATTTAATAGGCTATATTCTCTTTTTGATAAAGTTGCTAATAAGTATTTGAACCGCATGTGTAGGCTACTGAAAGCAGGACAGGTCAGGAAAATCACCTGTTTCTTACGTACGCTCGTGCTTAACTGGATTAGACATCATTGTTTCCCCTGACAGTCAGTCAGTCAGTCAGCAGCGCGGCGGGTCACTGCAGTTCAGTTCAGCTACTGCGCATGCGCACGTTATTGTGCATATCTAATTTTTAGTTTGTTTTTGTGATTTGTGGGGACATTTTAAAAGTTTTTCTATTGTTTTTATACTATCCAAACTGTATTTTCTATTGTCCTATCCCTACCCTATCTCTAAACCTAAACCTCGCAGAAAACTCATTATGTGTGATTTATAAGCTTTTTGAGAAATGTGGACATCAGCAATGTCCTCATAATTCACCACCTTTTTGTATTACCTGTGTCATCATACCTATGTCGTTATACAGAATAGTGTCCTGATAAGTCACAGATACACCTACACGCGCGCACACACACAGAGTGAATCAGTTCTGATTAGAGTAATGATGTTTCTACTATACAAACTTAATATTCTACACCTCTACCTCTAAACCCAACCCTCACAACAAACAATCTGCATTTTTACATTTACAAATTACTCAATCATGTCTAAATTATAAGCATGTTTACTCATGGGAACCTCAATTTTGGGTTAAGACGAATTTTGAATTATGACATGGTTAAGTACCCACGAGGATATAAAAACAAGTACAGACACACACAGGTTATTTTATTTACAGTATCTCAGACAAATAACTATAGTTAAATACCTAAAAATAGATGAATGTAATCCCTTTACTTTTTTAAATGCAGAAAAGTAATCTGATTACAGTAACTATAGCTACTTTGTAGCTAATTACACCCATTATATACGACACTTGTATAATCTACGGTAAACTGAATTCGTTATCAATGTAAAATAATGCAAGATGCTTAAATGTGATGGGGAACATTTAATTCTGTAACTTATCGTAAACTTTTTAAACCAATAACAGAGTTGACAATGACAGAGTTGACATTTTCCGCCATTTTGTGCTTTAGCTCAAGATGCTAACCTCAAATCTGATCCCACGTGGTATATCTAAAACACAGTTTGTTGTATTTTCATTATATTACTGTTTTAACTAAAGTAAATGAGAAATTCTCTGAAATACCACAGTAACAGACATTTTACGCCATTTTGTGCTTTAGCTCAAGATGCTAACCTCAAATCGGATCCCACATGGTATATCTAAAACACAGTTTGTTGTATTTTCATTATATTAGTGTTTTAAAAGAAGTGAATGAGAAATTTACTGAAACACCACAATAACTGACAAATAATTAATCAGTTGGTGTATTATTAGTACTATTAATGTATCCTAATTATATTGCACAAATAAATGAGAGAAGAATAATGACACACCTCAACGCCTTCCAAAGATTCCCGCCAGAGGAAGTGACATCACTTGGAGCTCTTGCTTTTTCAATCAGTGCTTTACAGATTGTTCTGCCTTTTTATAACCAATAGGGACAGACCCAAAATGTACTTTTTATATAACTGAAATGACAAATAATACAGAAAATAGATTTTTTTTAGTAAACACACAAAAGGGATACAAATTAGACGTCACTATTTTTTGATAACTGAAGCTGAATGTATGATTCAGGAGGCGGAGACTGGCAAAAATAATGTGAGTTTAATCAATTTAATATGTTTTTCATATTTTTTGTATTTACACTGATGTATTTTCTAAAGACGTACACTTTATTAGCCTCCCTGCTGAAAAATCCAGCTTAAACCAGCCTAGGCTGGTTGGCTGGTTTTAGCTGGTCGACCAGCCTGGTTTTAGAGGGGTTTTGGCCACTTCCAGGCTGGTTTCCAGCCATTTCCAGCCTGGTCTTAGCTGGTCAGGCTGGGAAACGACCAGCTTGACCAGCCTAGTCAGGCTGGGAGCCCAGCCTAAACCAGCTATGTCCAGCATAAACCAGGCTGGTCAAGCTGGTTTTAGCTGGATTTAGCTGGTCATTTTCCAGCCTGACCAGCTAAGACCAGGCTGGAAATAGCTGGAAACCAGTCTGGAAATGGCCAAAACCCCTCTAAAACCAGGCTGGTCAACCAGCTAAAGCCAGCCAACCAGCCTAGGCTGGTTTAAGCTGGATTTTTCAGCAAGGCTACTATTATATATACCTAAATAGGCAGATCTATTCTTATATATGTATTTGTTATATATGCAAATCTATTCTTCATATACACAGATCTATTCAAGAGAACGTTCTTGAGATTATTCAACTCGTGTGTAATAGAGATTATCGTTTACATTTAATAACTGAGATTTAATCATTTGGCTGACAATATAATCCAAAGTGTCTCGTATGACAAAAATAGAAGTATTCGAAACAACAAACTAACAAAACTATGTAAATAGCATGCTATTTCCTAGTCTAATTCAGTATAAAATATGTAAATAATATAATTGCTATACATCTGTGTGTGTCTGTGTGTCCATATAGAGCAGGGGTGGGCAAACTCGGTCCTGGAGGGCCGGTGTCCTGCACAGTTTAGCTCCAACTCTTATCAAACACACCTGCTTATAGATAATTAGTGATCTTGGAGACACTGATTAGTAAGTTCAGGTGTGTTTGATTAGAGTTGAAGCTAAACTGTGCAGGACACCGGCCCTCCAGGACCGAGTTTGCCCACCCCTGATATAGAGAGAGAGAGTTTTATACTTATTTAAGTGTATTCATTTATTTAGCTAGTTAGAATGTCAGATTCAGTTTTAAAAGGAAAAACTGAATAAAAAAGGAAAGAAATTGTTTCTGTAAGAAGATCAAAGTCATTAATTGTATGAAAATATAAAGAAAAGAAAATAAAGAATAGGTAAAAGAGACCTTTTTTAATGAACATAGATTATAAAGTCATACAATATGTCAATTTAATATACGTTAATATATACTGTAGCTTTATATATACAGTTGAAGTCAGAATTATTAGCCCCCCTGTATATTTATTCCCCTAACTTCTGCTTAAAGGAAAGAAGATTTGTTCAGCACATTTCTAAACATAATAGTTTTAATAACTCATCTCTGATAACTGATTTATTTTATCTTTACTATGATGACAGTAAATAATATTTGACTAGATATTCTTCAAGACACTAGTATTCAGCCTAAAGTGACATTTAAAGGCTTAACTAGGTTAATTAGGGTAAAGTTAGGGTAATTAGGCAAGTCATTGTATAATGTAGGACTCAAATGGTTTATTGCATGTTCAAAAATTGACGGAGATCTGAGTTGAAAATTAAGAAGTTTTATTTTGAATGCAAGAAGTTAGAGAACAAGTTCTGCGCAGGAGAGGTGTAATATCCATTCAGCTCTCCCCTATTGGGCTCTCCTTCATGCTTTTATACTGTCTTTCACACACTATCTAATCCCAACCCCTATTGACTTACATGGTGTCGTCTTGACAGTTTGACCATTCAGCAACCAGATGTTCCTCTTTCTGGAATCTGTGTATCTTCTCTTGACAGTTGACCTTGACAGTTGACTAGGCAAATGTTTCAGAGCACATACACACAGCTCATACATCTCAGAGCTCTCTGCACTTTCCATACACCCACACCCGATAACAGAATGTGCTGTACTCAACAGCCTGCAGCTCTTCTCTATGCTATGCATATAATATGGCAGTTAACCCTTCAAAAAAAAAAAAAGAAACCCTTTACGTCTGTATTTATTAGTAAATGTTAACAAAGCCTAACAATAAATATACTATCCTTCAATAACAGTGGTTTGTTCTGTAGACCAGTGTTTCCCAACCCTGTTCCTGGAGGCACACCAACAGTACATATGTGTATGTCTCCCTTATCTGACCCGTTCGTGTCAGGTTTTGGGGTCTTTTCTAATGTTCTGCTGAGTTGATTCGGGTGTGTTTGATTAGGGAGAGGTTGAAAATGTGTACTGTTGGTGTGCCTTCAGGAACATGGTTGGGAAACACTGCTTTAGACAATCGAAAAACAAATATTGCTTAAGGGGGCTATTAATATTGACTTTAAAATGGTTTTAAATAAATTAAAAAACTGCTTTTATTCTAGCTGAAATAAAGTAAATAAGACTTTCACCACAAGAAAAAATATTATAGGAAATACTGTAAGAATTTCCTCGCTCTGTTAAATGTCATTTGGGAAAAATGTAAAAAAGAAATAAAAATTCACAGGAAAGCGAATAAGTTTGACTTTATCTGTGTGTCCATAACACCGAGCACATGGCTGAGCTGCTCCGCTGGTCACATGACCGCTCAAGGTGACAGTAGTATTAAGTTGTTTACAGCAGACTGAGCTCAGATCAGATCTCACTGTAAATCCAAGAGTCTAATTCATAAACAGCTTCTTCACCTCCTGCTGCTCTCGTAGACACAATCTTCATATCTCTGAGAACACTAGAACCCATCAATAATACTTCCTGCATGTGAGAATTCATCATGTAAAGCTCATTTCTATCTCTTTTGGTATCTACATAGCATCTTCTAAATGATTTCAGTGACCTTATTCAACAGATGTCACTTTCATAAAACCCTATTAAAATGATAGATGTCACTCTCATTACTGTAACCCTATTAAATGAATGATAACTGTCACTATCATTACTGTAACCCTATTATAGCGAGAGCTGCCACTGTCATAATTATAACCATAACCCTATTATAATGAGAGCTGTCAGTGTTATAACTGTAACCCTGTTTGATGTCTGTCAGTGTAATTTAACAACCTCCAATCACAGAGCTCAATAATGCTGAACGTTCAGTCATATTTGAATAGTATAATAGTGCCAGGATTAACATGTATCCACTAATGATTTACATATTTAAATCAGCCATATAACACTGGTTTAATATAACTAGCGAATATAAACTTAATGAATTCAAAATCTTGTAGCATGACTTTACTCTGAACGATTGGGGATGTCTTACATCAGTTATTATTACAGTTTATTATTACAGAATATTACAGTTTTGTAATATTCATGTTATGCAAAAATGCTCAATTTTCATAACCATCACTCAAATTAAGCTAATAAGAATATATAAAGCTTAATCGCACTTTCAAAATAAAAGTTTATATTTATGTAATACATGTGTTTACTGTTTGTATTTATTATATAAAAATATACACATACATTTACATATATATTTATATAAAATTTGTAATATACATTTCAAATATTATTAGTGCTGGGCACGATTAGCCACATGCAAAATAAAGTGTGTTTTGACATAATATATGTGTGTCTATTTTATATATTTATTATGTAAATGTGAGACACACACGCATACATAGAAACAAAACTATTTTGTGACATAGATATTTAAATTTATATATAATTTTATCATATAAACATATATTTAATATTTAAATATAAAATGAAAAAACTCTACGAACAAAATATACACATAAAATATATTAATAATAAATATAAAACACATAATAAATATAAATAGTTTCTCAAATAGATGCATGCATTTATATATTTATATATATATATATATATATATATATATATATATATATATATATATATATATATATATATATATATATATATATGAATAATTCAAATGCATAGCTCACAAAAACCTATGTAAACACAAACTTTTATTTTGTATGTGATTAATGTTGTTCGATAATATATTAAAAAAGGACAGAAGGAATTTGAATTTTGTAACGTTTTTAATGTTTAAATCTGCTGCTAAGCTAAAGCATAAACATCTGTAGCTCCGCCCTCTTTTGAAAAGAGCACATTTGAATTTAAAGCGACAGTCATCAAAACGGTAGAATTACGATCCATGCCTAAAAGGGTCAGTTTCAGAGAGTTATTTGTGTGGTATTTTGAGCTGAAACTTCACACACTCTAGGGCAGGGGTGTCCAAACCCGGTCCTGGAGGGCCGGTGTTGTGCATATTTTAGTTCCAACCCCAGTTAAACACACCTCAACCAGGTAATCAAGCTCTTTCTAGGTATACTAGAAACATTCAGGGAGGTGTGTTGAAGGAAGTTTGAGCTAAACTATGCAGGACACTGACCCTCTAGGACCGAGTTTGGACACCCCTATACTAGAAACTTCCTGGCAAGTGTGTTGAAGTGAGTTGGAGCTAAACTCAGCAGGACACCGGCCCTCCAGGACCAAGTTTGGACACCCCTGCTCTAGGGACATCAGAGACTTATTTTACATCTTGTTAAAAGGCGCATAACAGTTCCCTATCAAATTCAAACTAAAACTGTTGTATTTTATATTAATGATTTTATTTTCTCTGAAGGTTTCCTGTCTCTGCAGCTGTGCATCATGTCTGAGGTGCAGATGTTGTCCTCACATCAGGAACTCGATCGTAACCCGAATCATGTACGCCTTCATCCTCCTGCTCGGCACCATCATCGCCTGTGTGATGCTGTCGCCTGGTATTGAACAACAACTCAAAAGAGTAAGCGCGGGTTTTAATGAAACATTAGCGGGGATTGAAATAATCCCATACTTCCAGTAATGTGCGTCAAGAAGCTGACAAACGTTTTGTTAATCAAGCGCTCAACAGGATTAGCATGCTGAGTGGAATAAAATTGTATGAATGAATTCCTAGGCATTGGAAAGATGTTTTAGACATTTAATAATAAATAACACAATAATGAAAACACTGACACACACATTTTAGATGAACACTTTGCTTGGAAAAACTAGTTACGATGATTTGAAAAAACTAGGTTTAAACTTAAGGTCATGTAGAAAGAATGAATTAGCACGTTTAGCATTGCTAGTATGAATGATCAAGTTACTAGCATGAATCACAAATCTGTAGCATATTTTACCATGTATTACCATTACCAACCAAACACATTTCTAGCATTTTTAACAAATCTTTTATCTGTTTAGCATATTGCTAACATGTTTTAATATTGTTGCCAGCTCAACCCCAGATTAACATGTTTCTAACATTTAACATACTTTAACATTTTGCTTAATTATACTTCCAGTAGCGATCAACAAGATCTTCAGGCTCAGTGTAATAAAGTTGGGTAACTTAATTCCTAGCCATCGAAAAGAAATACGCAGAGAACCGACAAATGTTTAAGACATTTAGAAATTAGTAACACACAAATGAAAACATGGTGATACGCACATTTTGGATAAAACTTTGTTTGGGAAAAGACAAGTTATGTTAACTTGAAAAAACTAAGTTAAAACTTAAAGTCAAGTAGAAAGAAAGAATGAAGTAGCTTGTTTAGCATTGCTAGCATGAATGATCAAGTTACTAGTATGAATCACATATCTGTAGCACATTTTACCATTGACCACCCTCATGAATTAGCATAATGCTAGCACATTTCTTGCATGTTTAACACATATTTAATTTGTTTAGCATATTGCTAACATGTTTTAAAATCGTTACCAGCTCAACCCCAAATTAACAAGTTTGTAGCATTTAACATGCACGTAGCATTTTGCTTAATTATGTTTCTACCATTAATTATGTTTCCAACATGTTCCCTGCATGTTGATAACACACTACTTGGACTAATAACCTGTGTAACATGTTGCTAATATAACTTTTTGCTAACATGTATAATTTTCTGCAAGCTTGCTTTTACACTTTGCTAGCGTGTTTCTACCATTTCTAACACGTCTCTCTCATTAATTAAACCATTTTAACAATTTCCTAGCATGTCATTAGCATGTTTCTAGTATATTTTTAGCATGTAGGTAACACATTTCAAGCATGATGTAGCATATGGCTAGCTTTTTAGCATATCTGAAGTATGGTTAGCACATTGCTAGTATGCATTAGCATGTTAAACCCTCTAGCCAACATATAACATATTACAACATAAAAGGTTTTAATCATTTGGTTCGTTCGTTCTCAGATCCCTGGGTTTTGTACTGGTGGAGCAGGCTCTGGTTTTCCAGGAATTGAGGCCAATGTGCAGTGTGAGATGTTTGTTGGCTATAAGGCCGTGTATCGGGTCTGCTGCGGCATGAGTCTGTTCTTTCTCACCTTCTCTCTGTTCATGATCCGTGTGAAGAACAGCCGAGACCCCAGAGCTGCCATCCATAATGGGTTAGTTCATTCAAATGTGGAGTATTTTATGCTCAATTTACTTTATTCTAAAACTCCTTCTAGATCAGTGGCAGCTGGGGTAAACAAATTAATTATTTAAGTCAAATCATCATTATTATTTGAAGCGAGGGATCCTTACCTGGTGACTTGCACTGTATTTCATCAGGTTCTGGTGTTTCAAGATTGCAGTCATGATTTCTGTCACTGCTGGTGCCTTTTATATTCCAGATGAGCCTTTTACCAGAAGTAAGTATTCAACATTTTAATTATAGAATTGTAGATTTTATGGATGCACTCATAGTTTTGGCTGATAACTGTATATATGGAAGCCGATAATTAAAACCAAATCACATTCAAATGCAGCGGGTAATGGGTTTTATCTGAAATAATTCAACCAGCAAGTTTGTTTTTAGATTTATCAGCCAATACTGATAAGTTTACTTAAAGAGCCGATACTGATAGGTCTGCTTATTTATCAGCCGATACCTACAGTCTGCTTATATATTTATCAGCCGAAACCGATATGTCCGCTCATGCATTTATCAGTCCATATCAATATGTCCACTTATACATTCATCAGCCGATACCAATATGTCTGCTTATTCATTTATCAGCCGATACCGATATGTCTGCTTATATATTTATCAGCCGATACCGATATGTCTGCTTATTCATTCATCAGCCGATACCGATATGTCTGCTTATATATTTATCAGCCGATACCGATATGTCTGCTTATTCATTCATCAGCCGATACCGATATGTCTGTTTATATATTTATCAGCCGATACTGATATGTCTGCTTATTCATTTATCAGCCGAAACCGATATATCCACTCATGCATTTATCAGTCCATATCAATATGTCCACTTATACATTCATCAGCCGATACCGATATGTCTGCTTATATATTTTATCAGCTGATACCGATATGTCTGCTTATTCATTTATCAGCCGATACCGATATGTCTGCTTACATATTTTTCAGCTAATATTGATAAGTCTACTAATAAATTTATCAACCGATACCAATATGTCTGCTTTTTCATTTATCAGCCGATACCGATATGTCTGCTTATTCATTCATCAGCTGATATTGATAAGTCTATTTATATATTTTTCTGTCGATACCGATTTGTCTACATACTTATACATTTATCAGCCAATACCGACAGTCTGCTTATACATTTATCAGCCTATACCGATATGTCCACTCATATATTTATCAGCCTATACCGATATGTCTACTCATTTATATATCAGCCGATACGATTTGTCTGCTTATACATTTTTTCAGTCGATATCGATAAGTCTATCTACTTATACAATTATCAGCCTAAATATCTACTTATACATTTTTTACCTGACACGAAAGTCTGCTTATACATTTATCAGCCAATACCGATATATTTATTTATATATACGATATGTCCACTCATACATTTATCAACCTATAATAATATGTATACTCAAATTTATCAGTCGATACCGATATATCTGCTTATTCATTTATCACCCAATACCGATATGTCCACATTTAACAGGCTATAACAATATGTATGCTCATACATTTATCAGCAGATACCAATATGTCTACTCATCCATTTATCAGCTTATACAATATGTCTGCTCACACATTTATCAGCCAATAATTATATGTCCACTCATACATTCATCAGCCGATACCGATTTGTCTGCTTATTTATTTATCAGCCGATACTAAGTCCATTCATAAATTCATCAGCCGATACGTCTGCTTATACATTTATTTTCCGCTACCTATTTGTTTAATTGTTTTTTAAATACATATTAGTCATTTATATGCATCACCCCTAAGTTGCATGTTGATTTCTGTCTTTTCTTTAGTGTGGTTTATTGTTGGATCCGGCGGAGCATTTTGCTTTATTCTGATTCAGCTGGTTTTACTTATCGACTTCGCCCACTCGTGGAATGAATCCTGGGTGGATAAAATGGAAAAAGAAAATGAAAAGAGGTGGTATATAGGTGAGAGCTTCACACGTGTAGAACTATAAAATGCCACAGATTTTTATTCTGTATTGCACAATTATATCTCCTTTTGTTTATATATATATGTGTGTTTATATATGAGTGTTTATATAGAAGTGTTTATTTAATAAACTGAGTGCAAACCATTTTTGTTATATAAGAACATTTGGTAATAGCACCAAATCTGGAAGAGGGATTTGATTTGATATGATTGAATATATAATTTATTATAATTTGCATATTATGTCTTCTTCCTCCTAGCTTTAGTGTTGGTAACAGGACTGAACTATATTCTGGCCTTCTCGGCTGCGCTTCTCTGCTTCAACATCTACACTCAGTCGGAGGGATGTGTGCTTAACAAGTTCTTCATCTGCTTTAACATGTTATTATGCGTTACAGCATCTGCTCTATCTGTGCTGCCCACAATACAGGTATGTACTGTAAAAAATAAGCATGTTTAGGATTTAGCAGTTTATACTGGCAAAATGATTATAATTGACATGTTTTTCAGTTTATAAACATTCTAGTAGATGTTTTTGGATACGTTGGAAGTTTTATTTTTAACTCAATGTGTGACTTTTTTCAGAAAACAAAACTTTAAAATCAAAAAATTAAAAGTTTCTTGATTTAAGAATGTTTAGATATTTTCTATATTTTGCATTGTATGTTTTTTAGGAACACCAGCCCAGATCTGGTCTTCTACAGTCGTCCATCATGACTTTGTACACCATGTATCTTACCTGGTCAGCCATGACCAATGAACCAGGTTAGCAGCTTCACAAGGGTATTTTATCAATTCAATCTTTCTGTGTAATCATAAAATGTTATAAAAGCTCTAAAAAAATTATAATAGCTGTAAAATACTGCTACTGGAGCATCCCAATCAAATACTACAATAAGATCACAATACAATAAGAAAACAGCATCTACCTCAGTATGAATAGAAGGTAAAACTTGACAAAAAGAGGCTTTATAGGTTAGTTGGTTGAGTTTGTTTGTTGGTTGGTTAGTTTGTTTATTTGTTGGTTCATTGGTTTGTTTGTTGGTTTCATCAGTGTTTGGTTGGTTTAATTTATTCCTTAAACTCAAAATGGAGAGGTGTTAGCCTTCACTTTTAGCTGTGATGTTTAAATGTAGATTTCAATCTTTTGTTTTATATATAAATATTTTGGGGGGTTTTTCACCTTTTATTGGAAAAAACAGTAGAGAGAATTAATAGGAAAGCATGGGGAGCAGAGAGAAGGGAAGGGTCGGCATAGGACCGCGAGGTGGGAATCGAACTCGGGTCACCGTGAGCACTGGAGCGCATGTGTCGACGGATTAACCACTACACCACTGGCGCCGACGAAGATTTCAATCTTTGATTAATTATTTGGTTGATTGATAGGTTGGTTTGTTTGCTGTTTTATTTGTTGGTTGGTTTGTTTACTTTACTTTATTCACTATTATTTAAAATGGAGAGGTGTTAGCCTTCTCTTTTAGCTGTGATGTTTACATGTAGAGTTGGTTGGTTTGTTTGTTGGTTCGTTTTTTTTTGTTTGTTGGTTCATTTGTTTGTTGGTTCATTGGTTACTTTGTTGTTTGGTTTGCTTTATTATACTCAAAATGGAGAAGTGTTTACCCTCTCTTTGAGCTGTGATGTTTACATGTAGATTTCAATCATTGATTGATTGATTGATTGATTGATTGATTGATTGATTAATGGGTTGAAAGATTGGTTGGTTAAAAGGTTGATTGGTTTATTTGTTCGTTGGTTGGTTTGTTTACTTAAATTTTTTCATTATATTCAAAATAAAGAGGTGTTTGCTTTCTCTTTAAGCTGTGATGTTTACATGTGGATTTGGCTGGTTGTTTGGTTGGTTCATTGGTTGGTTGGTTTGTTTACTTTGGTTGGTTGGTTGTTTCATTGGTTTGGTTAGCTTGTTTATTTTGTTTTATTGGTTGTTTCTTTGGTTTGGTTGGTTCATTTGTTGGTTGGTTAGTTTGTTTACTTTAGTTGGTTGGTTGGTTAGTTTGTTTACTTTGGTTGGTTGGTTGTTTCATTGGTTTGGTTAGTTGTTTGGTTGGTTGGTTTGTTTACTTTGGTTGGTTGGTTGTTTCATTGGTTTGGTTAGCTTGTTTATTTTGATTGGTTGGTTGTTTCTTTGGTTCATTTGTCCGTTCTTTCATCGTTTCATTCAAACTTGTCTTAATTTCTAACGTATGTGAAGACCTCTGAGTTTTAAAAGTTTTGTGTTTCTCCAGACCGCACATGTAACCCGAGTCTGCTCAGCATCATCCAACAGATCACATCCACCACCGTTGCTCCGCTGGAGATCGAGAACCAGACAGCCGTCATCATCATAGACTTGGAGGAGACGGTGCCGACAGCCCCGTATCTGCGCTGGTGGGATGCACAAAGCATCGTCGGCCTGGCCATTTTTGTTCTCTGCATTTTGTACTCTAGGTACTTTTTTCTGTATATCTACAGTTATCTGTGAGCTCAGAAAACCATATATCAGGAGTTTAGACTGACAGGACTTTAAAAAACATGTATATTTGTTGTATGTTTGCATATTGTTGATGGAGTAACCAAAGCACAAGCTGTAAAGGCTCCGCCCTCTTCTGGAAAAAGGGGGCTCATTTGCATTTAAAGAGATGCACAAGAAATGTTTTTTGCTTCCACCCAAAAGATTCTTCACATCTTGTAAACCATGTAATAGTCTCCCTTTAAAATATCTGAGGGTTTGGAACAACACAAGCATGAAAAAAGGATGGGCTTTTAACCTATATATTTTTATAGGACAGTGGAGACAGGAAAGCAGGAAAGACTAGAAAAGGACCTTGAGTTGGGGCTTGAACTCGGGTCACCATGAACACCTAAGTGTCGACGCACTAACCACTAGGCTATTGACCCTTTAATGCTTTTTAATAAAACAACAAGAATTCCAGATGGACTATATTATTAAGGCTGTAAAGTCTACGCCATAAAGAGACTCTTATGTTTGTTTGTATTTTCTCTTGGCAGCATTCGCTCTTCCAATACCAGTCAAGTGAATAAACTAACCTTAGCGGCTAAAGACGCCACCGTTCTGGATGAAAGCGCCGCAAGAAGTGCTGAGACGGCAGAAGAAAACACCACAGCACATAACGTGGAGGATAATGAGAGAGAGACGGTTCAGTACAGCTACGCTTTCTTCCACTTCATGCTGTTCCTGGCGTCTCTTTACATCATGATGACCCTCACCAACTGGTACAGGTGAGTGACCACACAAATCTCGAAAATATTGGAAACAACTGTGGTATTTTTTCTGCAATATACAGCTGAAGTCAGAATTATTTCCCCCCTTTCATATTTTTTTTTCCTAATTTCTGTTTAACAGAGATTTTCAACACATTTCTAAATATAATAGTTTTAATAACTCATTTCTAATAACTGATTTCTTTAATCTTTGACATGATGACAGTAAATAATATTAGACTAGATATTGTTCAAGACACTAGTATTCAGCTTAAAGTGACATTTAAAGGCTTTACTAGGGTAATTAGGGTAAAGTTAGGGTAATTAGGCAAGTCATTGTATAACAGGGGTTTGTTTTGTGGACAATCCAAAACAATTATTTCTTAACAGAGCTAATAATATTGACCTATTGAAATGGTTTTAAAATAAATTAAAAGCTGCTTTTATTCTAGCCGAAATAAAACAAATAAGACTTTCACCAGAAGAAAAAATATTATAAGAAATACTGTGGAAAATTCCTTGCTCTGTTCAACATCATTTGGGAAATATCTGAAAAATAAATCAAAAATTCACAGGAGGGCGAATCATTTTGACTTCGACAGCATATTGAGTATCATTTGACCAGATGAAATGAACAGCTCTTTTTGTAAATAATTCATCATTTTAGGTTGATCAGGCTGATTTTGGTGTGGAGCGCATCTGTGTAAAATGTAATAAACCAACCCTAAAGCTTTGATAAATACAGTAGAACAAAGTTACAAATGAAATCAATGCTTCATGCTTTCCTGTATAATAATATGTCAATGTAAAATAACCCTGTATCAACTTCATTGTGTAAATACTGTTCATTATGGCCTTAATTTTTCCTAAATTTACAACAATAGTGGTTTCCTGTGCTTGAGTGATTTAAACGGCCTTGAAAATGGTCAGAATTGCACATTTCCATTTGACACTTATACAATTATACAGTGAGGGAAAATAAGTATTGAACACGTCAGAATTTTTCAGCAATATTAAATACATTTGAGTAGTTCAGCTCTTTCTCCTTGTGTCATTTCACTGTTATTACACAGAACTCATTTTCCAGAGTTGTTTTGTTTGGGTTTTCCTTAAAATCTGCTTCAATCCCATGTCAACAGCTCCTTTAGAAATATTATCCACATGACGTGTTCAATACTTATTTTTTCCACTGTATGTTTACATCTCAGTTCTAGACTTGATCGCTTCACCACTGAGACTTTTATTCTGCACAACTGTGAGATGCAAACTCCAAAAAAAGAAACCTTCACTTTCTATATGCCACAAACAAGCTTCAGTCCTACTTTATATTAGGTGGCCTTAACTAATATGTACTTACACTGAAATTGTGTAAATACATGTATTTACTATGTACTTATGCTTGATTAAATACCTGTATGTAATTACATCTGTAATTACATTTGTAAATACACTGTTGACCATCCCTTACACCTTAACCCACCCTTAAACCTAGCCATACCACAAAACCTGTCCCTAACCCAACCCCTATCCTGACTCAAGAGCACCACAAGTGTTCTCAAATACATTATGAACACAGTAAGTACGTTGTATTTATTTTTTGATGCAAGTACATCGTAGTTAAGGACACCTTACCTCCTAGGGCTTGAGTGTCCACATACGTGCACAGCACATTTTAGCTGGCTAATTTAAGTGGCTATTTAAAATACTCTGAATGTTTTCTATTTTGTTACAGACACACAGTCTCATCCTGCAACTGTTTCGCAGCATATTAAATGTCCCAAACCCTATTTTTAACTATCCAAAATGGAAATAAAATGTTGTTTTTACTCTCTGATAGTCAAAGCAAGTTTAAAATGTCTTAAATATGCATTAAAGACATTCAGGAAAAGGTGTTTTATGTAAATTCAGGACCACGTGTCCACATATATGGACATTATTTTCTCTAAAAGTACATCATATCAAAAGATGATACTTAGGTTTTATTCTAATCAGGTTCTAATAAGCCCAAATAGCAAAGAGAAATAAAAAATGCATGTAAAAAACAGCTTAAGTATAAAGTGGGACCCAAGCTTCCATTAAAACTGAAATACATCAGCAGACATGAGTTCAGTAGCAGGTTTAAGACCTTTTTTTTATTTATTTGATTGTGAACGCAGTCCTGACGCAGACTACAACGCCATGAGGAGTAAGTGGCCTGCGGTGTGGGTCAAGATCTCCTCCAGCTGGGTCTGTCTAAGTTTATACACATGGAGTCTGATCGCTCCCATGATCCTCCCCAACAGAGACTTCACGTGACCTCAGGACTTTGAGCGCAAGATTTATTCAGGCTTCATTTATAGACGTTTCCTTTTGTGTTTTATGTGCAATCTAGGACATGTTTGTTTCTGAATACTCGTCACTTTTTTTCCCAATGTGTGTATGAATTTGGATTATCTTGCCTGCTGACTTCAGCGTGTGATTGGGATCTTCTCTGTGCCATCGGTAGAAATGTTTGTGGATTTTATATTTTAAGGCATACACTGCATAAAAAATGTGATAAAATGTCACACGTGGCTAAGTGGTTAGCACTGAAGCCTCACAGCAAGAAGGTCGCTGCATGGTTCGAGTCCCAGCTGGGTCAGTTGGCATTTCTGTGTGGAGTTTGCATGTTCTCCCCATGTTGGTGTGGGTTTCCTCCGGGTGCTCCGGTTTCCCCCACAGTCCAAACACTTGCGCTATAGGGGAATTAAATAAAACTAAATTGGCTGTAGTGAATGAGTGTGTGAATGACTGTTTCCCAGTACTGGGTTGCAGCTGGAAGGGCATCCGCTGTGTAAAACATATGCTAGATAAGTTAAGTTGGCGGTTCATTCCGCTGTGGCGACCTCTGATGAATAAATGGACTAATCTGAAGGAAAATGAATGAATGCATGATCAAGTAAACCTCTATATGTATTAATACACAAAACGTTTAAAGAAATGGCTCCATATTTCACACATATAATTCAATTGTATTGATAAATGTGAGCTGGGTTAGCTGAAAATTAAAATGAATTTATCTGCAAAATATATCTGAATGAGAAAAACACAATTATTGATTATTGATATTATAATTGATTTATGGAGAGCTGTTGAATTTATTTACAGTATTTAAGACAAGTATATAAAAAGCACCAGTAATTAAATGAACCAT
Organism: Danio aesculapii; assembly: GCF_903798145.1. Lineage (NCBI taxonomy): Eukaryota > Metazoa > Chordata > Actinopteri > Cypriniformes > Danionidae > Danio > Danio aesculapii. The sequence continues at coordinate 2,495,368 of NC_079445.1, read as the reverse complement.
AATCCCTAAATGGACTTTTTCCAGCTATTTAATTACTGATAATTATAATTTACTGTGACTAATTACTTTGTAACGTATTACACTCAACAGTTTTGAATAATCATGCAGCATCTTTGTAAACGCATGAACATTTTTATATATTATGTAAAATATTAGTATGTAGTGTTTATATCAATGTATTACATTTAGATTAAATTTGTGACGAATTTCATTGTATATTAATGTTAGTTTTTCATGGTTAAGAATTGCAGAGCTTTAGATTTTTATGCAACCCAGGCTCATTCTGAGAACGTAGTCCTGGGGACGTTTCTGGAGACCGCGAAATACGTAGCCGGGGGTACGTACGGCTGCATTTCATTTTTTTAAGCGAACGCTGCGGGGCGGTGTGACGCCGTTCCCTTCGGCGCTTGCCGGCCGGCCGCTCGCCTCCGTGTGGAGGGCTTTCCCGCTGTAACCAGTTTGTCCGGTTAGCTCTTCGTGTACTCTGGCGGACTCGAGGCGCAGAGAGGGGCTGACCATGACGACGACGACCGGGTTTGAGTCTGGGGAAGAGCAGTTCCAGAAATCAGGTAAGAAAACAAAAACAAAATCCAAAAAATAAAGCGAACAAGTTCGTCACAGGGTGAGAATGTGGTCAAAATCCAAAAACGTGGTAAAAATCAGTCGAGGGCTTTTCTTTTTCTGGACGGCTTTTGTGAATTGTCGTTGGTTGGGTTTAAGGGACGGAGGAGGGTGGGTCAGCCGATTGGCCGGTCGCACGGTCAATCATTCTGTCATCCAGGCGGAAGGTCGTTTGACAGCGGCCTCTAGCGGGTTTACGTGAGAACGGCGCAGGAAAAAGCTCGCACAGCAGCCTCTCGCGGACTCACGAAAACAAAAACTGCAAAAATACGTACCTCCCGGGACGTATTTCGCGGCATCCAGAAACGTCTCCGGGACTACGTTCTCAGAATGAGCCTGGGTTGTTTTTATATTTGCATGATGTCCCAGGTAATGAGCTTTTCTACCATCAGTCATGATGTTTATATATGCAGTATATTACTGATTAAACGCACATTACAACAATAGCATTCTGAAGCCGCTTCCTTATTGGTTGCATATGCTGTAAAAATCCATCACGGTTTTTTAATAGGGTTTATTTTGAACTAGATTTAGATTAACTCCATTTTCATTCAGAAGAAACATTAAAATGAGAACAAATCACTGTTTAACCAACATTTAATTTCTATCAAATAATACACCTTTACCTATTTCCAACATCAAACTGCAAGTGTTAGTTCACTTCCAAGACATGCTTGTAATGTACCACTGGTGTGCCTCCAGGAACAGGGTTGGGAAACAGTCTTAGATGACGGTGAACATTTAAATTCAAGACTTAAACTAATTAAGTTGTCTCAAAAACACTCAAGAATTGTGTTGTTTCAGCTAAATAAGTCATTTGAACAAGCAGCAAACATATTCTTGAGTGTAAACAGTGAGAACATTTTAATTTTAATGTGAACTAGCCCTTTAATTTTTGTTTGACTAGTTATATTAGATCAGTGTTTCCCAACCCTGTTCCTAGAGGCACTCCAACAGTACATATTTTGGATGTCTCTCTTATCTGACCCTTTAACTTCAGGTTGTGGAGTCTCTACTAATGTTCTGATGAGATGATTCCGGTGTGTTTGATTAGGGAGAGGTTGAAAATGTGTACTGTTGGTGTGCCTTTAGGAACAGGGTTGGGAAATTTTCATTCAGGAAGTGAACTAATCCTTTAAGCTGGAATGATTGAATCCACTTCACTGCTATAATATAGTGTTTTATCCCACCATTGACCTCTTGCGCCCTCTCATCCGAACTTCGTCCAGTTTCTTGATGACCGCGGTGGACTTCTTAGAGGCATTGCTGTAGCTCTTCAGAAGCCTCTGGAACAAGGCCTCAGTTTTGGGGTGGGTGCTGAGAAAGGCTTTCTCCAACACGTACAGATCCACTCCTTTATCCTCCGGAAGAGCGGAGATGTAGCTCAAGCCGAAGTCGATGAGCACCAGGTTGAAGTCTTGTTGTTGTTCTCCGCTGGTCAGCAGCATGTTGGAGGTGGTCAGATCTCCGTGAATGACGTCTTCATCGTGCATCTGAGCCAGAACTTCACCGATGCGCTCCGCCAGGGTCTGCAGACCATCCGGCTGCGATCGGATGTGGTCTCGCACTGATACAGAGTTAATCACGTCCTGCAGGAAGATGCAGTGTGTGGCGTAATCCACAAAATACACAACCGGTGCGCTGATACCTGAGGTGAAAAAAACAAGATCATTAGTTATTGTAGGTGAAATTACATTAAAGTCCCCATGAAATCAATACTAAACATAGTGATTTTGTTAGCTCACATTGCTAGTTCTGTGCTGAACAATTCATCTGTGCATGCCATTAAGAAAATAAAACAATAGTTTGCTCTTGTAATATTTAATTAAAATCTGAAAATGCACTTCCTGTTTGTTTTTAGTTAAATTCTCAGATTAAAGTGTGAGGTATTGGGCGGGGCTAACATACTTAACCACGCCCCTCCAACTGTCAGTTTTTAAAACAAACAAGTGATGAGCAGGAGGAGTCTGTTAGGTTGCAGCAACCCTCCACAAACCCTTTTCCCCATCTTTCTGAATGAAATGCCCACTTTACTACACCCAATCAGCTCGCAGTAGAAAAAACAAGCCACGCCCACTGTTTTCTCATTTAATATTCCGTTTTTATAGGAGCTGCGTTACAACTGCGCAGCTTCCAGTTCATCAGAACTTTAAAGTCTGTGCGAATCAGAAGTTATTAAGACTTTTATTTTAGTATGTTAATGTACTTCTAACTGAAACTGAATATTGATTAGGGGGCGGATCCTTCTTTTTGCGCATCGCACCATGTTCTGACAAGACGCGACAAGATTCCAGAGACAAGCAATTTGTCTGTCTGCACCAAACTAGGCATGGGACAATAACCGTTTTCAAGGTATACTGCGGTTTGGAAAAGTCAGGGTTTTAAAACCGAAATTTCTGCTATACCGTTCCTAAGGTATGTGTAAGATTTTTTTATTTACGATTTTTGTTTTAAAGGACAACAGTATCTCCAGCAGAAAAAATATCCAAAGATGTCGTCAAGAAATCTGTGTTTTACAACCTATTAAAGCCAGCAGAAACATTATTATCATACACATTATTATCATTCTATGTGTTTTGTTAGGGTAAATAAAGGTGTGGGGTAAACAGTGTGTTGTTAGTTGGCTTTACGCACAGCTAGTGTTGTTCAGCCAATTGATGAACTTCCGGTGAAGTTGAAGTGAAGGTTTATGTGACGATTTTCAAATTCATACGGTTCCTTTTACAGCATCGATGTTGTAATGTAATTCAAATATAATCAGTCAAATAGACTTAAGCACTCATTTGGTTGTTAATGCGTAAAAAAGGCGAAAAAAAGTTTAAACGCAGGCGCCGTCAGGTTAGTGCTTAAACTCCATTGTAAATACTGCGGTGAAATAAATTGTCATATTTTAAATGCATTGTGCGAAAGAAATTAATTTAATGCCGTGCTTCTTGTTTGGTCTGATACCCACTTTATATCTCATCTCAGCCAGGCAGTGAAGATAGCTGTTTTTAAAAGAAATCAGATCTTAAATGCTGCGATTTTGTACAGGATGACAATTCACCTGAAGCCCTGGGACTGGCTGACTGAAATTAAAAGTCTGTGTGCATACACCCTATTGCAAAGGTCCTTAGTTTAAAGGGCACCATAGGAGTGCGGTCCCCCGCCCACCAATATTGATTGACAGGCGCGTCATCATATCCTCAGTTTGTTGATTCACGTCCGCCATTTTCAGCGTGAGTCGAAGCGATATCACTAAAGGAACAGGCTAGCTCAATTTTTAGATGCAAGGCTCATTGGGCTCAACACAAGATCAATATTCTCCACATTATCGCTCTAATCGGAATTATTGGTTGTATCTTTAGGTAGGTTTGCAAACATGTGTACTTCTAATTGAGTCTACCTTATACTTCAGCCGTTTGCATTTCTCGCGATCCCAGAAGCTCCCTGTGATCTTAACTAGCATGCGTTTTAGAATTCTAAACATCGGTTTCTATCAGGGTACACTCAAGTCGACGGCTGGGCGCCACAGACCGCTGCAGAAACCTATGTTTAGAATTCAAAAATGCGTGGCGCGACGATTCGGGACACTTCATGTTTCTGCCGCGCCACAGAGAGTGTCTGGTGTGCCGTGTCGCGGCTTCGAGTGGCGCATCCGGTGCCTCAGTCAAAGTTAATTCAGTGTGCGTGGTTATTAGTTTCTGTGTACAAGCTCGGCACTTGAAACTAGCACACAGTTGGCTGTAAAACTGTACAAAGACACAAATGATTTTGTACTCTCTGCTTAGTCTGTGTCCGAGTCGTACATGTACGACTGAATGCTGATCCTCTCACTCCTGCTCCTTCTCTGTCTGCCTGTCAGACTCTGTTGCAAACTCAGAGCGGGTGAGCTCATGGCTCCGCCCCCTTGTTACGTTGGCGGGAAGCCGAAACTAATTTATATGTGAAGCAACACACCCCTAAATCAGCGAGCTGTGGACACGCCCCCAACATGACACTTATTAACACATTATAATAAAAAAATCTGAATTGTGTTTTAATTGTCACACTCAGAAGAACCATAATATTATTAATTAATCATGAAAAAGAGGTCAACTATGGGCCCTTTAAAATAAAAAACCCTGATAGTTATGAAAGAGATCAAGCCTCAGTCAGGTCAGAAAAAGTAACGCAAAGGTAACTCAAAAGTAACGTAACACATTACTGACCATATAAAGTAACTAGGAAACGCAACTAGTTATTTTTTTAGGAAGGGAACTCAATATTGTAATGCATTACTTCCAAAAGTAACTTTCCCCGACACTGAATATGACTTAAAAACAACATCAGCTCTACTTAATGTCAACAATGTTGTACTTTAATGGTCACTGGCTGCTAATACGAATTCACTATTTAGAATTTGCAAAAAATACTTCCCTGAAAATACATTATTATGGAGAAAGTCTGACTGTACGAATATAAATCCAACTTTACACCAATAAGAGTGATTAGTGTGTGAGTTTAGAGCAGCACTGACCGGCTCTCCTGCAGCGCAGTATGGACCGCACCTCCTGTGTTGTTCTGCGGCGCGTCAGTTTCTCATCCACTTCCGGATGGCGGTATAATTTAGGAAATCTCTCTTTAATAATGACAGAGCGACCTAAAAACGTGCTTCGATAGACCCGAGCCTCAGCGCCCTGTTTAATCATCTGTGCCTCTTTTAAATAGTACGGGACAGCCGCTTTTGCTGAGTCCGTGTGAGCCATGATCCAAAATAAACCCTCTAACAGACTGCCATGTGCCGCTCTCTTCTTCTACTGCTGTTATCAAATACACGAGCGCACAGCGACATCTGGAGGTAAGTCTAGATGGGATACAGCTGTGGATGCTATATGGCATAATTTTTGTGACACTGCAACAATAATCCATATTTTACATCACTGTGAGGGTTGGTGTAGGGGAAGGCGTTAATAAAGTACAATTAATGAGTAATTAAATAAATTATATAAATAAGTATCTGCATAATTTCTGTTTTTACATTACTGTGAGGGTTGGGGTTAGACATTAATAAAATACAATTAATGAGTCATTAAATAAATAGTATAAATAATTCTATATTTTATTATTATTACTTTGTGAAGCGTTATGCCAGCTGTAATAACAAACATCTTTTATTCTATTCTATTATAATGACTCCATTATGCCAGCTGTGATGAGTAACAGAACATTATTATATTATATTATATTATATTATATTATATTTATTATATTTATTATATTATATTATATTATATTTATTATATTATATTATATTATATTTATTATATTATATTTATTATATTATATTATATTATATTATATAATATTATATTATATTATATTATATTATATTATATTTATTATATTATATTATATTATATTATATTTATTATATTATATTATATTATATTATATTATATTTATTATATTATATTATATTTATTATATTATATTATATTATATTATATTATATTATATTTATTATATTATATTATATTATATTATATTATATTATATTATATTATATTATATTATATTATATTTATTATATTATATTATATTATATTATATTATATTTATTATATTATATTTATTATATTTATTATATTATATTATATTATATTATATTTATTATATTATATTATATTATATTATATTATATTATATTTATTATATTATATTTATTATATTATATTATATTATATTATATTATATTTATTATATTATATTATATTTATTATATTATATTATATTATATTATATTATATTATATTATATTATATTATATTATATTATATTATATTATATTTATTATATTATATTTATTATATTATATTATATTATATTATATTTATTATATTATATTTATTATATTATATTATATTTATTATATTATATTATATTATATTTATTATATTATATTTATTATATTATATTATATTTATTATATTATATTATATTATATTATATTATATTATATTATATTATATTATATTATATTTATTATATTATATTTATTATATTATATTATATTATATTATATTATATTTATTATATTATATTATATTATATTATATTATATTAATTATATTATTTATATTATATTATATTTTATTATATTAATTATATTATCGTTATGCCAGCTCTATTAAGTAACAAAAGTTCATTATATTATATTTATTATATTATATTATATCATCTTATTTTTGTTAGTAACATAATTAGTCAAAGCTAATATAAAATATTACAGAAACGATGCGTTATTCTATAGTCTTTATTTTTTATTATATTAAATTATAGTATGATTCATTAGAAAACTGTGAAATTATTTATTTATTTAGCGTATTTATTTAGTTATATATTATATTATATTATATTATATTATATTATATTATATTATATTATATTATATTATATTATATTATATTATATTATATTATATTATATAATAACACTTTATGCTAGCTCTGATAAGTAACAGAACTTCATTGTATTAATTTTAATATATTATTATATTATGACAAATTATGCCAGCTGTAATAAGCAACATACTATTTTTATATTATATTATATTATATTATATTATATTATATTATATTATATTATATTATATTATATTATATTATATTATTGTGACGCGTTATGCCAGACGTGATAAGTACAGAACTCCAATGTATTATATTATACTATGGCATTAACCAGCTAATAAGTAACAGAACTTCATTAATATTATATTATATTATATTATATTATATTATATTATATTATATTATATTATATTATATTATATTATATTATATTATATTATAATGACGGGTTATGCCAGATGTGGTTAGTACAGTAGGTCTTTGTCCCAGCAGAGCTCATACTGTCAGCTCCTGCCACGTCGCTGCTGCACTTCCTCTGATGAACAGGACAAACTTCCAGCGAACTTTCCAGCAACAAAAAGACAGATGTAAAACTCTGATACAGAAGCTTTTCCATTATAAACACTGACTATGTTTTCTCTTTAGCGATGTGCAGTTTTGTATCGGTTAAACAATCTCTACTGGTGTGCTGAAATGTGAGTTAGCGGTTGAGCTACTTTCAGGTCTCTACCTCCGTCTTTTGTTTTATTATCGCTCCTTCGACAGACTTGGGAAAACTTTACAACTACAAATGGACTCAACAAACTCTATAAACCAGACCTCCAGGGTCAGCACTGGAGGTAAAAACACAAACACGAACTCGGGGTTATTTTTAGCTAATGAGAAACGCTTTCAAGAGCTCCTCATCTGATTGAATCACAGTCGTCATGGCGACAGTCAGACACTGATTATAGATCAGACCGAGCTTCAGTTCGGTTTCATTCACTCTTTGTCTGTTTGTTATGATAATAATAGATGATGTTCTCCGACGAGGCAGACTTGTTTCGTATTTGATGAAGCAGCATCTTTAAATTCTCATCAAAATGGGTAAGTTGGACTTTTGTTTGGAGTTTTCTAGTGTCATTTTTAACGAAAAAGAAAACACTTTATCTCCGCTAACGAGCTTTGGTTTCCAGAACGTTCTGGGAAAGTTAGTTTTTGGTTGCCTGGACGTTGTTTTTAAAGGGACAGTTCCTCCAAAACGAAATTCACTCAGTATTTACTCTCTCAAATGGTTAACGAGTTTCTTTAATATGTTGAACATAAATTAAGTTATTTTGAAGCTGAAAACATGCAACTATTGACTTCCATAGTAGGAAAAAGAAATACTATGGAAGTCAATGGTTACAGGTTTTCAGCTTTCTTAAAAGTATCTTCTTTTGTGTTCAACAGAAGAAACGATTTTCAAAATAAAGGTTTTGAAACAAGTAAAGGGTGACAGAATTTACATTTTTGGGTGAAATGTAATTTTTTTGGTTAGACAAGAAAGTCTTAACGGAATTTAAATGTTAGTATTTGGTTAATCTAACATTAGTTTTGGTTCTATTAAAAACAAGTGGTCAAATCAGAACCAAAAAAAAAAAAAAAACGTTACGTAGGAATGTTATCTGTTTGCTGGTAATATAATTGATTAGGTTATCTCTAGACTAGAGCAAACAAATATGACATTTTTATTCAGTAATCTACTTTTTAGCCTGTAATACATTATTTATCATGCATGGTGACATACACCGTAAACAATACTGGGCTCCACATAATCATTTTGTGTAAAGACAACAAGTTACTTTTTATTTATTTATTAATTATTTTCAAATTTAAGTGGATTGAACGTAAAACAATTAAATTGCCCAAGAAAAACTCAAGAATTGTGTTGTTTCAGCTCATTTTAGATAAGTAGTTTGACGTCATTATTTGAGTCAGCTATACTTGCTGTACGGGCTTATCCAAAACAACATAATACTGTATCATTATTATAATATAACCTGCAATTTTGTTTTTGGAAAGGTCATAATTTCTTGCCGTGTATTTTTTGTAAGATAAGAAGACTTTTAATTTCTTTGTTTTATGTCTTTGTTAAATCCAGATGTTGGTGACTTTCGAATTTTCAATAGTTTTTATGTTCTTTCATTCATTCATTCATTTTCCTTTGGCTTAGTCCCTTTATTCATCAGGGGTCGCCACCGTGGAATGACTGCCGCCAACTATTCCAGCATATGTTTTACACAGCGGATGCCCTTCCAGCTGCAACCCACTACTGGGAAACACCCATACACACTCATTCACACTGATACACTATGGCCAATTTAGTTTATTCAATTCCCCTATAGAGCATGTGTTTGGACTGTGGGGAAAACTGGAGCACCCGGAGGAAACCCACTCCAACATGAGGAGAACATGCAAACTCCACACAGAAACGCCAACTGACTCAAACCAGCGACCTTCTTGCTGTGAGGTGACAGTGCCAACCACTGAGCCACCGTGCCACCTTATGTTCGTATCTATTATTATTATTTGTTTTATTTTGAAGCCTCTTAAATTCATTTTTTAAAATATCTTTAAATGTATTTCAGTCAGTTTTTTTAAAATATTTGATTAAATTTAAATATTAATTTTATTTATTATTATTTTAAATTATTTAATTTATTATTTTAACTGTTTTTAATAGTAAATGTTAAATTAAAATGTTTATTTATTTTAGTATTTAATACATTTATTTATTTAGATCTGATGAATTTCCTGCCATACTAGCTGAATTTTTAAAAAGTGTGTTTTATATAGATGTTTTTTTCCAAATGTTGTGTTTTTTTTGTTGTGATTATCGTTAATATTACATTATATATATATTAATATTACATATATATATATATATATATATATATATATATATATATATATATATATATATATATATATATATATATATATATATATTTGAATTGAAACATAAATGCTTCTACTGTACATATAGAGGAAATGGTCAGTTCAGTGGCTCAGTGGTTAGCACTGTTGCCTCACAGCAAGAAGTCCCGGCTAGTTCAGTTGTCATTTCTGTGTGGAGTTCCCCAACATCTCCCCATGTTGGCGTGGGTTTATAATAAAGGAACTAAGCCAAAGGAATATGAACGAATGCATATAGAGGAACTATATTCTAAACAGAGAAAAGTCATTGTTTTCCTCATGAATGGCCTATTTTAGTGTTATTGATGCATCATTTTCTCTGCTCCAGGTTGTTCTGTCCTGCTTCTGACCATCATTGCATCCACTCTTGGTGGTGTTGTGTTTGGCTATGAGCTGGGTATAATATCCGGTGCTCTTCCCCAACTCCAGACTCGCTTCTCTCTAGGCTGCGTCCAGCAAGAGGCCGTGGTCAGTGCTCTTCTGATCGGATCACTCTTTGCATCAATAATCGGCGGCTGGATGATCGACCGCCATGGCAGAAGAACATCAATCTTACTCAGCAATCTCCTCATCCTGGCGGGCTCCGTTATTTTAACTACAAGCGCATCGATTTTTGCGCTGGTCATCGGTAGGGCCGTGATTGGCTTCGCGATGACTGTTTCATCAATGAGCTGCTGTATTTTCGTCTCCGAGATGGTCACTCCTGAACGCAGAGGGTTGATGGTGACTCTTTACGAAGTTGGCATCACGGTTGGCATCTTGATAGCGTACGCCGTCAACTATATTTTCAATAATGTCCCAACAACAGGCTGGAGGTACATGTTTGGATTTGCTATTATTCCATCACTCATCCAATTGGCATCCATTGTGTTTCTACCGCAGCAAGCTGAAGTCTTCGTAATACATGACGATGATAGTCGGCAAGCTGATAGATTAACAGAGGACACGGAAACATCAAATCGGCATCAGCAATGTGAGAAATACGGTGTTTTTGACCTTTTTAAAAGCAAAGATAACATGCGCAGGAGAACAGTGATTGGTGTTGGGTTGGTGCTGAGTCAGCAGTTTACAGGTCAACCAAATGTACTCTTTTACGCCTCAACTATACTGTTCTCTGTCGGATTTCAAAGCAGTGCATCTGCAATTCTTGCGTCTGTGGGTTTCGGGATTGTTAAAGTCATCACGACTCTACTGGCGATGGTGTGTTCAGATCGAGCCGGCCGTAGATCACTTCTGATTGGTGGATGCTCGATGTTGGCTGTAGGATTGATTCTCACTGGATTTCTATGCAGGCAATCAGTGATCGACACAACGAAACGATGCACTTCAGTAAAACCGCATTCAAATCTGACGGTATTTGCTGAAAATGAAGAAAGCGTGGGGTTTAGCTCTCAAACTCTTGATGTTCCTGAACATTCACAGAGCCTTTCGCAGTCTGAGGATGTTTATAAGTGGATTATTTTCATCTGCTTGATGGCAGTGGTGAGCGCTTTCTCTGTGAGCTTTGGACCAAGTAAGTGGACTACTTTTACTGTTGACTAATCTTCAAAACACCAGGTCATTTGACTAAAGCAATTCAAAGCATTTGTCATTTTAGAAGCGTTCTGAGACCTAACGAATCTGCGTTTGTCTGACAGGGTCGCTAAAATCCTCTCGCTCATGTAGCCTAGCGGACCGTACGTGTGCACAAAGTAACTATGCTGCAAATGGCCCAAGTTTGAATGCCGACTTATACAAATACTCTGAAATTATGACTTGATTTATTCAAAAACTGATAGTTTTTTATGACCAAAACAAGACATTTATTCACAAAGTGTTTATTAGGATGAACAAAGCATTTAAAAACTAAATTTATAGCGGCATCACCCTGGAATCGAACCTGTAATCTCTGCATGCTAGTCAGGAACTCTCACCACTTCACTAAGTCACTTAGAAAACTCTACACTCCATGTTTCTTTGCTAAAGCTGTTCCAGAGCAATACATAAAAATGACCACTAGGTGTCATGTTACGAAGCTTTGACACATTTGCTTTGACTGTTTCAGTGTTTCATGAAGCCTAGCTTTACCCACCACTACAAGTAAATGACAGAGAACGTGGTAAACTCTGAAAATGTGGTAAAAATCTGGCTGCCGTGAGGGCTTTTCTTTTTCTGGATTGCTTTTATAAACACTGTTGGTTGGGTTTAGGGAAGTGGGTGTGCAGGTCATTCGGTACTTTTGAAAACACTATCGGTTGGGTTTAGGGAAGTGGGAGGACACTGGCCAATCTGTGCTTTGTAAAGCGATTTCGGTTGGGTTTAGGGGAGGAGGAGGGTGGGGTGCTCGGTCAGTCAGTCAGTCAGTGGACAGTGACCTCTGGTGAATTTACCTGAGAACAGCAGGTGTAAATGGCACTCGTGAGAGATAATGGAGATCTCAAAAAGTGTACACAGTGGCCTCTGGTGGATTCACGAAAATCAAAACGTAGTTCCTGGGACATATTTGGCGCTCTCCAGAAATCTATATAGGGGTACGTAATCAGAATGAGCCTGGACTGTTTTAATGTGCACTTTAAAACATTTTCCTGTGTGTTTGACAGTGACGTGGGTTGTGCTGAGTGAAATATTCCCGAAGGACATCCGAGGAAGAGCCTTTTCCTTCATCAACTGCTTCAATGTGGGCGCAAACCTCATAGTCACCTTTTCTTTCCTGAGTATAATCGGTGTGCACTACAGGCTAACTACATCAAAGATGATCATCGTCATATGAGACGCATTAGTAAACTATTTATTTTGCTCATCCTTCTGACTCTTCTCAGATGTCATTGGCCTGTCTGGAGTATTCTTGGTGTATGGAGTTGTAGGAATAGCAGGCGCAGTGTTCATCTATCTTGTTCTACCAGAGACCAAAGGAAAATCTCTGCAGGATATTGACCGAGAGCTCTCTCAGACGCGGTAAGAAGACATGTCCAGTTCACTACTTATCATTATTATTATGAGGTTTAAAGACTGGGTGTTGCGAATATGAGCCAAATAATTCTCTATGGGTGACACAGTGGCTCAGTGGTTAGCACTGTGGCCTCACAGCAAAAAGGTCGCTGGTTTGAGTCCCAGCTGGGTCAGTTGGCATTTCTGTGTGGAGTTTGCATGTTCTCCTCATGTTGGCGTGGGTTTTCTCCAGGCCAAAGTCCAAAGTCATCAGCTGAATTGGATGAACTAAATTGGCCGTAGTGTATATATGTGTATATATACTGTATATATATATATATATATATATATATATATATATATATATATATATATATATATATATATATATATATATATATTTATATTTATTTATTTAATTTTTTTCTCCAGAAGAAAAATATAGTAGAAAATACTGTGAAAAAAATGTTCTTGCTTTGTTAAACAGCAATTAAGAAATATTTAAAAAAAATAAAAATTTTCAAAGGAGGACTGTCAATTATATTAAATATATTAAATAAATATAAAAAGAAATGAATATTTTCATTAAAAACATTAAAAAAGGCCGACCATAGACTCGTTCATTCATTCTTTCTCTTTTCGGCTTGGTCCCCTTATTAATCTGGGGTCACCACAGCGGAATGAACCGCCAACTTAACCAGCATATTTTTTACGCAGCCACAACCCATCACTGGGAAACTTGTAGGGGAAACCAGAGCACCCGGATGAAAACCCATACCAACACGGGGAGAACATGCAAACTCCACACAGAAATGACAACTGACCCAGCTGAGGCTCAAACCAGTGACCTTCTTGTTGTGAGGCGATTGTGCTACCCACTGCGCCACCATGACATCCTGACTATAAATAGTTTTCTGTTATTATTCTGGAGTTAGTGTTCTTTCTGGTTCAGTCATGGACTTCGACCTGTGATTGATTGTCGTGAAGTAATGCTAAATTCCATCAATCAGCCCATGCATTGCTCAGCTCTGTTCTTTTCATTTAGACTGATCCACAGACAGGAATTTTGCAGCATTTTCCAAAGACGGCGCTTCTCTCCAGGCTACCAGAGAGTTCAGCTGACGAGTACAACAACGTGACATCTGCTGGAAAGCTCTGCTGAAGTGTGGTGATGCTTGACAATGCCTATTTTTGCTGTTCCTTTTGTAGTAACTTGATAGTTTTCAGTGATAAATCTTTGACATGAGTGAGCTTCTGTCATTATGATTTAAAATAAAGTCACCTCTACTCTTATTTTTAGTTTTAGTAGTATGTAACTATATTATCAAAGGAATAACAACATGGAAAAGCACTTTCAAGTTAACACTGATTAAATTAGGTGTCGGGCAGCATGGTGGCTTAGTAGTTAACACAGCAAGAAGGTCACTGGTTCGAGTCCCGGCTGGGTCACTTGGCATGTTCCCCCCTTGTTGGGGTGGGTTTCCTCCGGGTGCTCCGGTTTCCCCCAAAGTCAAAACACATCTGCTGAATTGAATGAACTAAACTGACCGTAGTGTATGAGTGTGTGTGTGAGTGTTTGGGTGTTTCCCACTCCTGGGATGTGGCTGGAAGGGCATCCGCTGGGTAAATCATATGCTGGATAAGTTGGCAGTTCATTCTGCTGTGGCGACCCCTAATTAATAAAGGGACTAAGCTGTAAAGAAAATGAATGAATTGAATGCAAATAGAATGAACTGTTTTTGTCATGATTAAGATATTCTGAAGATATTCTTCAGGATACTAGTGTTCAGCTTAAAGTGACATTTAAAGGCTTCACTAGGGTAATAAAAAAACTAAAGTAATGGTAAAAAATAATTACTTTAGAGGGAAATTAATCTTGACAATAAACATTGCAACACTAAAATTTGCCTTCAACTTCATGAGACTGAATGTCAAATATATAAATATATATATTTTGAAAGAAGTCTCTTCTACTTACAAATGCTGTATTCATATAATCATAACAGTAAAAGCTGTAATATTGTGAAATATAATAATTATATTTTTTCACTATTTAAATATATTATTATTTTATGAAAAGTCATTTGTTCCAGCATCAATTTTGGAGAAACGTTGTCTGGCCTGATGAGTCTCGATATCTGCTGTGTCATTCGGATGGTCGGGTCAGAATTTGGCATCAATAACATGTAAGCGTGGATCCATCCTGCCTTGTATCAACAGTTCAGGCTGGTGGTCACTTTGGGTTCATTAGTACCAATTGAGCATCGTGTCAACGCCACAGCCTACCTGAGTAATGTTCCTGACCATGTCCATCCCTTTATGACCAAAGTGTACTCATCTTCTGGTGGCTACTTCAAGTAGGATAACACACCATGTCGTAAAGCGTGAATCATCTAAGACTGGTTTCTTGAACATGACAATGAGTTTACTGTAGTCAAATGGCCTCCACAGTCACCAGAGCTCAATCCAATAGAGCACCTTTGGGATGTGGTGGAATGGGAGATTGGCATCATGGATGTGAAGCTGACAAATCTGCAGCAACTGCGTGATGCTATCATGTCAGTATGGGGGTGTGCGAGAGATCTGCAGAGTGGATGATCAACATCAACAGCCTGAGGTATCAAGACATTTGTGCTGCCCATTACATTACAAACCGCAGGAGAGGGCAAATTCTCCAGCAGGATAGCGCTTCTTCTCATACTTCAGCCTCCACATCAAAGCTCCTGAAAGCAAAGAAGGTGCTCTAGGATTGGCCAGCCCAGTCACCAGATTTGAACATTGTTGAGCACGTCATGGGTAAGATGAAAGAGGAGGCATTGAAGATAAATCTAAAGACTCTTGATGAACTCTGGGAGTCCTGCAAGAAGGCTTTCTTTGCCATTCCAGATGACTTTATTAATCAGTGATTTGAGTCATGTCAGAGATGTATGGATGCAGACCACCAAGCTCATGATGGAGTCAGACACAATATTCATTCTGTTTCCACTGCAGCATGACCACATATTCTATACTGGACATTATTGAAGGTTCAGTGACCAGACTTTAGTCCTTACTGTCCTAATTAGTTAAAAATCAATCCATGATCATATTTTATTGTGGTAAAATAAGCGTATCTAGATCAGTGTTTCCCAACCCTGTTCCTGGAGGCACACCAACAGTACATATTTTGGATGTCTCCCTTTTCTGACCCCTTAACTTCAGGTGTTGGAGTCTTTTCTGATGTTATGATAAGTTGATTCAGGTGTGTTTGATTAGGGAGAGGTTGAAAATGTGGACTGTTGGTGTGCCTTCAGGAACAGGGTTGGGAAACACTGATCTAGATGCTTTTGCCTTTCATATAAGTCACTTCTGCTACCAAATGATCAACTAGAAGTCAAGTTATTATTTGCTGTTCATAAAACTTGGATATGCGACTAAGACTTTTGTCAGGTAGTGTATCGTGATTTGCTTTCAACAGCAAATAATCCAGATATTAAAAATCAAGTGAATTAAATGATTTGGACTCCAATTTTAAAGTCTAAATCTATTTTTTCTTCAGATGACATGTAAACATCTGTTGTGTGAAACTGGTTATTTTTATGCCTAAATTGTTATTGTTAAATTTAGCAACATTTAGAGATGTAAATGTACTGATCATATCTCTTCACTGAATGGGAAGCAACACGTATTAACAGTATATTAGTTATGGTTCAGGTTGTTCAGTAGTTTTTTCCTGTAAACCTTGAGTCCAATTTATCATCACTCACAACCAGTTTATTTCCCCCTAATAAAACACTGACCACAGCTCAATGTATTAAATGTTTAAGTTATTTGTAACCTGCGTAGCACCAAAATAATCCAGCAGTTTCTAAACGACTGCCTTGGTTTTCTGTGGTTCATTGTTGGCGTGTTCTGTGATTGAGCATCTCATTATTTTACACTTGATGACCCTTAGGGAAGCAATGAGACACTGTTCAGGATGAAACCATATTAATAAGCGCTTTCTGTTCTGTTATATTTCATGTAGTCTATGATGCAGCTGTTTGTGAATGTAAGTGATCTTACAGACAGGATCAATGGAGGTATTGTTTCCTAAAAGAAAGCAGGAGTTCTGAGCTGCCTTGATTGCTTCTTCCTGCATTGATCTACATGGATTTGTAACAGATTTGCATTACAGCAGTCTGTGGTCTTCAGTGTGTGATGGTATGGTCCCTTAAATACTCTCGTTGTAGCTGAAGCCCAGAAGAGTTTGGTTGAGATGTCAAGTTGATGAAATTATCTGCCGCCAAAGCATATCCACTTTACACTTCTGAAGGACGAGGATTTGGTTTGAACTGATGGTGTAACCGAATGCCTTCCTTACGCTTCACAACACTATTCCCTAATGCTGAAGACTCTGGAGATGAACGTCAGGTATGGTATTACGAGGTTGGTTTTCTGTAAGGGGTCAACCAATCATAACAGAATGAGCAATCTGACATGTCACGGTCACTTGACCAATGGGAGAAATGTAGGGCTATATGACCAGTCAAAAAGGAGTAACGCAAATGACCAATTGGAGCAGTGTAGTTCTATCTGACCAATCAGAGCAGAGTACAGTCACCTGACCAATGGAAGCAG
Source organism: Danio aesculapii (assembly GCF_903798145.1). NCBI lineage: Eukaryota > Metazoa > Chordata > Actinopteri > Cypriniformes > Danionidae > Danio > Danio aesculapii. The sequence continues at coordinate 2,477,936 of NC_079445.1, read as the reverse complement.
GCTAAGGCTATCTGACCAATCAGAGTGGAGTACGGTCACCTGAAGAATCAGAGAAGTGTAGGGCTATCTGACCAATTAGATCAGAGTACGATCAAGTGACCAAACGGAGCAGTGCAGGGCTATCTGACCAATCAGAGTGGAGTAAAGTCACCTGACCAATGGAAGAAAGGTAGGGCTATCTGACCAATCAGTGTAGAAAAGGGTCACCTGACCAATGAGAGCAGTGTAGGGCTATCTGACCAATCAGCATGGAGAAGAGTCACCTGACCAATGGAAGTGGTGTAGGGCTACCTGACCAATCAGAGTGGAGTAAGGTCAAATGACCAGTAGGTGGGTATAGGGCAACCTGAACAATCAGTGTGGAGTAAGGTCACAAGACCAATGGGAGTGGTGTAGGGCAACCAGACCAATCATAGTGGAGTAAGCTCACATGACCAATGGGAGTAGTTTAGGGTCAGCTGACCAATGGAAGTGGTGTAGGGCTACCTGACCAATCAGAGTGGAGTAAGGTCACATGACCAGTAGGAGTAGTGTAGGGCAACCTGACCAATCAGTGTGGAGTAAGGTCACATGACCAATGGGAGTGATGTAGGGCAACCAGACCAATCATAGTGGAGTAAGCTCACACGACCAATGGGAGTAGTTTAGGGTCAGCTGACCAATGGGAGCGGTGTAATGCTGCTGGACCAATCAGTGCAGAGTAATATCACCTGACGAATGGGAGCAATGTAGGGCTATCTGACCAATCAGAGGGGAGAATTGTCACCTGACCAATAGGAGCACTGGAATGCTATTTGACAAATCAGTGTGAAGGTCACCTGACCAATGGGATTTGTATAGGCCTATCTAACCAATCAGAGAGGAATAAAGTTGTGTTATCTAACCAATCTGAATGGAATACAGTAAAACGTCCAATTGGAGCAGTGTAGTGGTCTCAACAATCAGAGCAGCGTAAAGTCATCTGACCAATCAAAGCAGTATAGTGCTAACCAATCAGAGTGGAGCAAGGTCACCTGACCAATTAGAGTAGACCAATCAGATCGAAACACTGTGACCTGAAAAATCTCAAAAGGGAAGGGCCATCAGACCAATCAATGTAGAGTAGGTTCTCAGAAAGGCGGGCTTTACAGAGAGCAGATCCTTGAACCAACCATTTCAGACACTCTGATATGAGCTGATTCTGCACTGGCCCTCATGAGGAAATTAAATGTTTCTGACCTTGGATAGATGTAAACCAATTTCAGGAGACCGAAAAATAGGGGAACTGTAAAATGCCCAGGCCAGAAAGCTCAGAATAAACACCCTGAACTGCTGTTTGCAGTGCTATCATCATCATCATCATCATCACTAGGAAAGATGAAAGGAAACAAGAGATATAAATCTAAATATTCCCAGCACACAGCATGTTACACCATGGCACAAATTCATTTACACTTGCATGAACTAATTGTCAAATGAGGGCACACAGATTACACTCAATAAGATCATTTGTTATTTTTACAATTTTGCATGTATAACAAATAAACATAAAAAAAGAGATTAGAATGATGTACAGTATTCTGCTGTGCACACCACTACATCCATGGTTTCTGTCCAATGGGAGCTCCTGGAGGCAGGACTGCTCATTGGCTGCTGCAGCACGTGGGGGAGTGTCAGGAACAGAGGAGAACGGAGGATTTCTCATGAGTCCAGAAAGAAAGAGGAGGAGGAGGAGGAGGAGGAATGCTCAGCCTTGCGTGTGTGAATGTGTTGTGGATGAAGAGAGAGAGAGAGAGAGAGAGAGAGAGAGAGAGAGAGAGAGAGAGAGAGAGAGAGAGAGAGAGAGAGAGAGAGAGAGAGAGAGAGAGAGAGAGAGAGAGAGAGAGAGAGAGAGAGAGAGAGAGAGAGTGTGAGAGAGATGTAGAAGAAGCTCAGTTGCTGTAGATCTGTCCTTCAGGAGGCTGCGGCAGCTTCATGTTCTCTTTGCACATCATCAGTCGTCGCAGCTCCTGCAGGACCACACGGATGCTGTATGAGTTCTGCCACTTGGCCAATGAGGAGACAGCGCGCATGTCAACCTGAGAACACATTCACATTCAAAAATCAAATGTATGAAACGCAGTGAAACGCTTACACGACCAATTTTTAAAAACTATTCATATTAGGGCTGAACAACATGGCGTTTAAGCATTGATATCAATGTGTGTATCCACAAAAGTCATATCGCAGGATCAGATTGTTTATTAAAGATTAAAAGATGAAGATATTTTCAAATATTATTGAAAACTGATTTATACAGTGATGACGACCATGTTATTTTACGCTTGATTGTTCAATTTCTGCACTTGAATAAGGTTACACTCCCCACAAAACCTTTTTATTGTTGCTCTATCGTATTTGTATATATACACTTGTGATTTATTATATTTTATGCAGAAGCACTGCATAAAAAGTGATTTGTACACTCATCGGCCACTTTATTAGGTACACCTGTCCAATTGCACGTTAACGCAAATGTCTAATCAGCCAATCACATGGCAGCAACTCAATGTATTTAGGCATGTAGACATGGTCAAGATGATCTGCTGCAGTTCAAACTGAGCATCAGAATGGGGAAGAAAGGGGATTTAGGTGACTTTGAATGTGGCATGGTTGTTCGTGCCAGATGGGCTGGTCTGAGTTTTTCAGAAGCTGCTGATCTACTGGGATTTTCCAACCTTGCGGCAGATGGGCTACAGCAGCAGAAGACCACACCGGGAGCCACTCCTGTCAGCTAAGAACAGGAAACTGAGGCTACAATTCACACAGGCTCACTAAAACTGGACAATAGAAGATTGGAGAAACGTTGCCTGGTCTGATGAGTCTCCATTTCTGCTGCCACATTCAGATGGTCGGGTCAGAATTTGGCTTTAACAATGTGAAAGCATGGATCCATCCTGCCTTGAATTAACAGTTCAGTCTGGTGGTGGTGTAATGGTGTGGGGGATATTTTCTTGGCACACTTTGGGCCCATTAGTACCAATTGAGCAACGTGTCAACACCACAGCCTACCTGAGTATTGTTGCTGACCATGTCCATCCCTTTATGACCACAGTGTCTCCATCTTCTGATGGCTACTTCCAGCAGGATAACGCACCGTCACAAAGCGTGAATCATCTCAGACTGGTTTCTTGAACATGACAATGAGTTCACGGTACTCAAATGGCCTCCACAGTCACCAGAGCTCAATCCAATAGAGCACCTTTGGGATGTGGTGGAACGGGAGATTGGCATCATGGATGTGCAGCCGACAAATCTGCAGCAACTGCGTGATGCTATCATGTCAAAATGGAGCAAAATCTCTAAGGAATATTTCCAGTGTCTTGTTGAATCTGTGCCATGAAGGATTATGACAGTTCTGAAGGCAAAAGTGGGTCCAACCTCGTACTAGTAAGGTGTACCTAATAAAGTGGCCAGTGAATGTATACTCAGCACATTGTTCTTGTTCTTCCTTTAGGAATTTATAATATGATGTTTAGATGCACATTTACAATATGTGTGTATTTATTTATTTTATATAATAATTTTTTTTCTATTTCAAAATTAAGCAAACAAAAAAAGCAGTAAAAAAAACATTTGAGTTTGATGAACGTGAAGACAGCAGAAGTGCAGTATTAATAACTCAGCCGTACTCACCACACCATTTGAGTTATGCACTCCATTCAAGTTGATCTTTGTCACAAAACGGACAAAAGGGGGCGTTTCTGGATATCTTGGTCCACATTCTACTCTGAGGCTGTACATCCTGTTCTCATAGATGGTCTGCGTGAAGCAAACAAAAATACAATTATAAAACAACAGTACACCCATCACTCCTGTATAAAAGCACAATACAGATGATTCTTTTCAATAGAATATCTCAAAATCCACTAGAACAGTGATTTATCTACTCGCATTATCAAAACGTTTGGTTTAAAATACAGAGCAATTATCAATTTAAACGAGTGAGACGGAGCGAGTGGTCTGCGTTCATGCTAATGACGTCAAATATGGCCGACGAGTCAACAGACTTTCCTTGCAAGAGACTTTGGTCGCGCTCATCTCTCGGTCGCATAACCCTTGCCGTAGCTGACATGTAGCTCTCAAAAAAATGTAACTACACATTGGTCAGCTTGGTAGCAGGGATAAGTGTAGACAGGGCCAAGAGCCACGCGAGAGCAGCTAGCTTGTAAAAGCAAGTTTAGAGTCCAGTGAAGGAACTCCATATGGCATCCTTTGTTTTAGGTTTACCTTATGATTAAAGTGGTAGCACGTCCACCAGTTACCGCCTCTGAATGTGCAAGTTTGAGTCACATGTACAGTAAGGTAGCATTAAAAACACTGGCACAGAGAAACATGATTACCTGCTGCCAGCTAGCATTTGGGGAGTGTTATTGCAGAGCAACACAACAGAATGCAGAAGTATAAATGCACGCGCCATGGGTAACAGCGATCACTCGACGCAGAAGTATAATTCAGCCTTTACTCTGCTACCATAATAAGTGTGTAATACTTCCCCCCATCCATCAACATGATTTCTTGAATTGAGAAAATATTCGTTTATGACCCCTTTTTAGTAAGATCACACATTAAAATGAATATAATATAAAATCATGGTGCACATAACAGTCTTGCAGGACTTGCTGCATCACAGACACCAATAACAATTTATAAAAGTGCATCCCTTTCTGGCCATCTGATATTAGACATGGATATTTAGATTGCGATCGTGGTTTTCGTGAGTATTACAGCACTGTGTAAACGTTTATTTTTACCGTTTGTCGAGTTTCCCAATACAGTTTGATATAGCGCTTGGACCCAGAAGCCGCTTCGTCTGACACTTAACATGCGAATTGGGCCAGGAGAATCAGGCATATGCTGCTCACTCATCTCTTGATTTTTTATTTTCAACAATACAGACTATATTTTTAAACCCATCTCTTTCGGACCATTTCGAGTAATTAAACACTGCCTTTATAGCACATAAGTTCACCTCTAAATTTGACAAGAACATTTCAAGCTTGTGTAAATCTTCAGCAGCAATTACAGTGATGGTTTACACGCTCGCTCAGCTACTTTGCATAATATTATGCACCTTTTCCCTACGCCTCATGATGTGTTGCATGAATTATTGGAGTAAAAACCATTAGACTGTAAATAGTGAAATATTTTAAAAACTGGGTCTAATGAGGTGTCATTATTCTCCTCACAGTTCATTCATGAAATATTAAAAAGCCTATTTATTAGTTTAATTAATTATTTTCAGCAGGCCATGAAAAACCCTAAAAACGAGTCTATGGATGAATATTACTGTATAATCATCTGTATGAACAAAACACGGTGAGCTCAAACAAGCTTCAGCCACAGATTTGCTTTTGATACTAACCTCACATTAAAATACAAACTTAATATTTATTTTCATGATGGATACATAAGCATAAAGCCAAACATACCGTTCGCTCAGTTTTCACTATGAATATGAATTATATGTAGTAGGGCTGCACAATATATCATTTCAGCATCGATATCTCAATGTGTAAACGTCGCAGGATCAGCAATGTCAAGTTGGGATTCTAGTAAAGTTTAACCCTAAAATAAAGTGAAAGATGAATATGTTTTTAAGATGAGACGGTGTAAGATTTAAGCAAACTTAAGCCAAGAGGTTGTAAAAGGTGTATTTAAAGCAATATTATTTGTGTTTACTCATTTATAGAATGAAGACTACACACTATAAAAAGTGTTATTTTATATATTATTATTGTGGCAATCCTCGATTAATAAAGGCACTAGGCCGAAAATAAAATGAATGAATGAATGAATGAATATTACTGAATTTCTGTACCTCAATACTGTTGGATTCCACAGAAAACCATATCATTAATTTGCATCGGTTCAACTGTATTGTATTTTATGCAGATACTTCTCTACAAAATAATCCTAATCAATGTAAAATGATGAATTCATTGCAAATAGAGTTATAAGTCATGTAGTGAAACTATATTCATATCGTAATATATATTGGAGACAAACTAAATATTGCAATGTCAGTTTCTGGCCAATATCCTGCAGCCCTAATATGTAGCACAACCTTGAACCTTTAGTGATTTGTACACAAACTAAAAACGTAGTCATTTCACATGGATAAAGATAAATACAGTGAACTGTACGTAAGTCGCAAGTATATTTCTTTCCAAGGATTCAATCTTCAGAATTTAGCAACAATATGAATGAGGCAAAAGGGAGGAAAGAAGATTAGTCACCAGTAAATCACTACTTAGCAAAGCACACGTAAGCTACCTGTTGCCTTTTGTGTGTGATTTGTGAAGCAAAAGCCATTCATTTTTAGCCCTTACAAAAAAAAGCCCACGTCATTAGCCTGACATCCTAGGGCTGTGTCTTCCTTTCAGGCCAGCAACATGCTAAGTGGCAGAACCGGTGTTGCGGCTTAATACTGGTAACACAAAATATTGCACCAAGCCTAAAAGCCAATGTGTACTTATACACTGAGTGCACGCAGCTGGTTAGCCTTAGCAGTCACAAACCCTTCGTCATAGCTTGATGAGCACCTAAAAAGCAGCTAAAAACACATTGATGCCACGAAAAAATATAACAAGTCATTAAGATGTGTGATTGTGATTTGGATGTGTGATTGGTCAGCTTAGTAACAGTCCGTGAGCCAATAGGAACAGAGTGAGGACAACAGTGTTTAACAAGTGTAGATTCCCCATGGAGAAACTGTGAATGGACTCTAGTTTATTTTATGATTAAATTTAGGACTTGATTATGGGGGAAATCATGATTACGGTTATTTAAAAAGATTGGTCATATGACCAAAACGTTTGTTTGTTCATGTGTGAAGAGTTTAGATGCAAAAACTGGGAAGAAATTTCCTTCTAAAATGGGCATTTTTCTCAAGCTTCTCTATGTACGTTCAGTAAATCCACTTTTATGGCAAAAAATTGGTTATTTTCATTGCCTTAAAAGCAAAATAACTGAACATAAACATAGGAGGCTGAGAGAAATGTTCATTTTAGAAGAAAATTTCAGATGGCACTTAAAGATTTTTTAAGTTCAATAGAATAAATGTATAGAAATGAGAAAATAAAACAGCTTTAAGCTGAATTAAACTGGATCTGTTTCTTAGTAAAGCTTCAAAAGTGCTTCAGCCAAGTGCAGGGAGTGATTTTGACTAGTAATAATAAAACCACACTTGTTCTCTTTCACGCTTTAAATAAAAACATGAATGGATCGAATACACTTCAATAAATCAAGGACGTCTTATGCTGCAGAAGTCATGTCATATAATTCCACGTGAAACTGAGCTTTGCAGAGGAATGAATGCAGACTGCTTAAAAGGGGCAGGAAATGACGCAATAATCACTTCGTCTTGCATAATGTTTTTATATAATCATTGCAGACCAAAACTAAACTTGAACTTCGATTAATTGAACAGTAAAATTGTAGTGAACGTTCATCGGTTCCTGCCATTTTCTTCTCTGAATGAGTGTATGAATGAGTTTGAGCTACAGCTACATTAGCACTGCATTTACAGCATAACCCTAAAACACTAGCATAGAAACCCTACAGTCTACAAGCGTTTCGGAAGTGTTATTGCAGAGCAGCACAGACAGAACGCAGAAGCATAAATGCTCATAATGGTATCAGGTATCCATGAGGAACGCCAATCACTCAATGCAGAAGTGTAAGAGTGTTTTTTTTTAAGGTTCATAAAACCCTTCACTGCATTTGAGATTTTGTGATGTGTATTGAGGATCGATTAGGACAATGTGAACACCTGTTAGCTTTAATTGAGGGAAAAACTAAATAATTTTGACCTTTTGTCTGCCAATTTCTAATCTTCAGAGTTAAAAATGGTCATTTGGGTGAAATCACTGATGTAGTGATGATGCGTCAGTGTCTCACGATTATTCACGGAGTGCGTTTACATGGACACCAATGCTCCGATTATAATATGACTAAGACACTTCTCTGATTAAGATTCTACCATGTAAACGGGGATTTTTGATTACCATAATCCAACTAAAGTCATAACTAAACAGACATGTGGAGCATGCCTATTTTAGTGGCAGCGCAGTACAGACATGTAAACACCGCGATCAAACTACTACCGCCATGTAGGACTTTGTCCTGTCGCAAAATGCGGAGAAGTCTATACACACAAGGCTGTTTGACACTATTATCTGCACCTACTTAGTAAAAGTTCACAGAAACACACAACACGAAATGCAGTTTTTTCCCCCCCCCATTTGGTGTACGCTATCAAATTCCATTAAAACAACACTCTTCCACCAGTCCTTACTTCATACTGGCATCCAATACCTCAGAGTTTGTCACGGGGGCATGAATCAAACGCTCCTGAATGAAAGTGAAACTGCCGAACTGCAGTTTAAGTCAAAAAATTAAAGATGAAGCATCTGAAATTACATGAAACTCTGGAGAAAATGTTGGATTGCGTGGTGAAGCAATGACGTTAATCGAATTATGTGCTACAACATGTAAAACGGGATCATAAAAGGAACATTCAACAAGCAAACACCTTATTCATATTATTGATTCAGATGAAGGCAAATAATTAGATTACTGATTTCAATGTAAATGAGCTTTAAAACCTAAACGCCCATTATGGAGCTTTTTTATTATTATTCTGTGGTAGAATTGAACTGGAAGAGGTGGGTTTGATGAACTTATAAAAACACAATAGCCTTCTTCATAGCACAAGAATAAATAGCGGCAGAGTGAACTGACCCTCGGGGGCCCGATGATCATTCCTCTCCAGCGTGTGAGGGTCATGTCCTCATCATCCTCCAGACCCCAGCTCACCGTCCCGTCTCCAACACCCTTCTGACCCTCCTCAAGCTCCTCCAGCAGCCGGAAGTTACGGGGGACTTTCACGCCTGCAAAAACACCCAAGCACACAATGACACGATCATTAATGATGCACAAAACAGACACTGCAGGGGAAGCAGAGCTCTGAGGGCCAAAAACCATAAAAGACATGACAAAGGGGTAAAATATGAAATGATTAACCCTTAAAGTCATTGAGCTGGACTTCCTAGAGGAGAGCATTAAGACTAGGGTTGGGCGATGTTGACCAATTTGGCATCGTACGATGTCTAATGTGAAACATAGCGATGGACGATGGTCGTCATAGGCGGTGGTAAATTAATCATTTATGAATAATTAATTAATTCATAACAAATTAGTTATTTGTAGCCTACCGTTTCAACTACCTGACCTGCATGGTCTTTGTTTTACCCATAACCTAATCATAAATAAATAAAGAGAAGTTACTCACAAGTTACCACCTGTCAATCACTTTTTCCACAGGAGTCTGGCATGAATAGGCAGAGTGATCTGTGTCGTTATAATGGCGTCAACAAACTTGGTTGGTAAAAACAATGCACAACCAACAGGAACCAACCAACAGTATCTGAAGTTTTGGCTAAAATTACTAAGTACAAGAGTGAAAGCAAAAGATTAAAGCAGTGTACTGACGCTGCGACATGTTACCTGATATATTCAAAAGACCGAAGAGGCGTTAGATAGAGACAGGATTAATTAAAGATCACGTTTAATAACTATAGCGAGACGCCATCTAACGGTACATCCTTGATAAACTGTCCGATGTTCACTGCTCTCTGGGGTTTTGTGCTCAAAGCACCCGCTGACTGCTGGAGCTCAGATGCGCGTGTACGCTGCAGCGCATGACAGAGTGTGTGTGGTCACGTGATGTGCGTTTTCAGCAGTATAGTGTGGCCGGAGGGCTTTCAGAAATGCTAGGTGAAATGCCAGCGTGGACCATTTTTTGTTCGAAAATGCTATTTTAAAACTAAGATGTACTAGTGTAAATGAGGCCTAAGGGTGTATTTCTCACGAGCAGGTTGCTTCTGCGACAGGGGCAGGGCGGAGGATGGCATCGTCTATCAACCCAACCCTAATAAAGACTGACTGGTTTTTGACTAACAAACAAAGAATGATAGATTTAGACACCACAGATTTAGCTGAGCAACTAGAAAAGTAAAGTTCATTACCAAACTTTATGATGACTTGAGAAAGCCTAGCTCGAAAGTTTAAAGTAGTTCAAAAGTTAAAATAACTAAAGTAGTTTTTAGGAAGCTTGACTATTAAAACAATAGACATAGTGGTGCATTTTCAACCACTTTTATTGTGCATTATTACACGGATGTCTGGAATACTTGAATCTGATTAGTCAGTCATGATATTTCAAGATAACAACCGCTAAATAACACAATAATATGTAGAGGTTAGTATATGTTCCATTCAGTCAGTTTCGTTTCTGTCAGCTTCGCATTTTTGACTATTTGGTGCCATCTTGTGACTGAATATACACCGGTCAGTGTACTCCATCAGCTGCTTTCATTTCTGTCAGCTTTGCATTTAAATGATTCCATTTGAAAAACTATTACAGCTCAGAAGAATGTTGTGTCTAATTTTTATGTTATGTGGCAATTGGCATGTAATAAGCGAGAATTCGACTCTTGTTAGTTTGATTAGGATTGTTTCTTTTGGGTTGTGCAATTTAATTGACAGAATTTCTACAAAGTATGTTGTATACTGTAAACTCCCAAACTTTTTTTGTGTTTATTTTCCTCATTTAAAGTATAAAAAATGTTTACAGATTTATATTTTTCTGATCCCATAATTTTGTGGTTAGTTGTTTTGGAAAATATAAACAGATGTGTCAATATAATGTTAACGTATACTTTCTATGTGAATTTATGTATAAATTATGTATAATTTATATATATATATATATATATTACACACACACATACATACATACATGTATATATATATATACATACATACACACTATTATAAAAATATAACGTATATAGAAAAATTCAGTTTATTTTTTAAATAATCGTATTTGATAGTCAAATTTGTGCAGAAAAACTACAATACCCATCATGCTGTGCAGAATATTATAGAGTCATATTATAGTAATAATATTAGTTTAATATTACTATAGTCATCAGGAGGAAAAATGAAATATATATTTAGCTCCACCACCTCTAATGAAGCATCATGAATTAAAGTTAATTTCGCCAATCTCACAATATTCTCTATTTTAAACTTGATTGTATCACTAGCAATGCTTCGTGAGATTGTAGTTCTTTCCATCAGTTAAAACAGAGCCTTGAATCTTTGTCTTGTGTCCAGATTTCATTTATTTCTTTGTTTCAAATCATAGTTTGTAAAGCAGTGGTTTGGTTCATGGCTTATAATGCTTTAACAAAGACTTTATAAATCTCTGTGGGATAAATGAAAGGGATATGTGCCTTGGGAAACAGTGCTACTATAAAAGCTATAATATGAAAACAAAACAATTGGTGGTGTCAAATGTAAAGTTGAATTTAGCATGTGTATGCTGAGAATTTTTGTTTTTGTTTTTATGTAATATGTAAAATGGGCTAGTTTCACTTCTGCTATTATATTTATAAAATTGTGTGGCACAAACCACAAAGCTAAAGGATGTGAGTTATAAGAAGTTACTTAAAAATATAAATGAATTTGATAGGAAATGACCTATGAACGCTTGCTACAGATGCTACAAAACACTTATCAGTTTATTAATATTAGTTTCTTCGTTTAAAAGCAAAATCTTACGGGCTTTTATCATTAGGGTCTGCAAAGATCACTGGCTGTCTCAAATTAGCGAGTTGCCTACATAGACACCACTATGGTTAAAATTCTCAAATCTTAACGAAATGACAAACTTAGGATTTTAAAACATTACTCAAGTTCATCTGTCTCTAAACACATCCAAAAGTGCAGTCTAGCAAGGCAGCTCAGAAGGTTTTAAGACACGGCCACTGTATTGTGTTGTTTCTCTATCATGACGCTGCAGTTGAATAAGCTACATGGCTAACCAACAGAAAACCCATATTACATTCAAATCCTGTTGTATATTAACCTCAAAACATCAAGAGCGATGTACGTGGATCTTAACCCACTTAAAACAGACCCGAACATAAACTCCATCGACATTAAACGCGATAAATGCCACGGTTTTGACAGGCTAATGCTGTGCAAACACACCCACATGAATGCCGAGAGACTAAACACAGCAACAAGGGTCGATACTTCAATGAAAGCACACTTCTTCCACGATTTATCTCATCATAACGCGCGTTTTGCATACAAAAGTAAGAAACAATCTGATACAAAGGCAGTTTTTCATAAATTTACCTGATCCGGCGGCGGCCGCCATCTTGTTGCTCAGCAGCGGGGACGCGCCAACAGTGAACAATCGCCTCATGAATTATGCATGAAATAATCGGTGAACCTGGAAATTGAAGTTCAACATAGTGCGCTTATATTAGTAATCATTTTCTGCTTAATCTGCTTGTAAATATTGTTGTTTTATTAATTGCAAAATTCCAGTGTTTATCAGAGTTTGTTTAAAATCATAACTTTTACTGTAACGTTGTCTGGTCACATCTTGGTATGTCGATAGTAACAAATCAGAAACTAAATCTAACACCATCAGATTAGTAGTTCATGTTTGGACATAAAAATACGATGAATAAATAAATAAATAGCTTATAGACCTACTAATATAACGTCATATTGTTTAATAGCCAGATGGAATCTAAAACTTGCACCTTTCAAAAACAAAAAATTATCACAATAACAACGGATGTGCACTTAGTATAATTAGCTACATAATACCATCATGCATTGTGAGGGGTAAATTAAAGATTTTTTAGTCTTAGCAACAGAGAGTGCAGGCATTATAGCCCCACTAGCTCTCGAATGCTAAGCAAACACTCTTAACATTTGAGCTAATTCATCTGTTTGGAATCTACGCTGCAAGGTGTAACTACGTTTAAAAACGGATCGTTGCCCTACTGAAAAAACAGCTTAAACTAGCCAAGGCTGGTTTTAGCTGGTTGACCAGCCTGATTTTAGAGGGGTTTAGGCCATTTCCAGGCTGGTTTCCAGCCATTTCCAGCCTGGTCTTAGCTGGTCAGGCTGGAAAATGACCAGCTAAAATCAGCTTGACCAGCCTAGCCAGTCTGGGAGCCCAGCCAAAACCAGCTATGTCCAACTTAATCCAGGCTGGTCAAGCTGGTTTTAGCTGGATTTAGCTGGTCATTTTCCAGCCTGACCAGCTAAGACCAGGCTGGAAATGGCCTCTTAAACCAGGCTGGTCAACCAGCTAAAACCAGCCACCCAGCCTAGGCTGGTTTAAGATGGATTTTTCAGCAGGGTACAACCCTGTCAGATTACAAAATCAATAATTTCATCACTACAGTAGCCTGTTCGACACAAACTGAGAAGATTTACTCAAAAGCTTTAGCCCTGAACTTTGAATTTGCTGAAAGTCTGAATCTGCTCATTAGTAAAAGATCATTTTAGTGGACTCAGTAGTGAAGATTATAAGGTGATTACTAATACAGACATGGTGGTTAAATTAACACATATATTATAATAGCAACTAGCAAACAGACTGTCAAACCTGTAAAAACATATCAAGTGTACGTAACAGATGTCTTTTTCAAAATATTCACATACATTTGTCAAGTCACCTTTATTATAGTGCTTTACACTATACAACACACCAAAAGCACCTTTAGAGATAAACAGGCGAAATAGGACAATATTAGCAACAGGGTGAAGTTCAATATAGCTTTAAACAGCTTCACAAAAACACAGCAAAGTTATCGGTTCAGTGTTAATTCAATACAGATGCTAATAATGTTGAAGGGTGGGATTTATTTGTAAGGCAGCCCTACAGACCCCATCTGAACCACATGAGAACATACTAGAGTAATTTATAGTAAACGCTAGTTTCATCATAGTATAGGAAGGTTTAATATAGTATATATACATTACAGTATTTATAACACTTTGTTAATGAATGCTACAGCATACTGTAATATTAACTATAGTGAACTGATAAACTGTAATAAATACTGTAGTATAGTACTACAGTAAACTCTTGTGTATTGTAGTATAATATAGCCATAGTTGTAGAAAACTACAGTATTGTGGAATTTGTTTATATTACAGTTGTTGTTCTATTACCACAGCTGATTAATTCAATTACCTTACTATAGTATGGTTCATTTATAAGTTACTATAGTATTTTATTTCTTGTGGAAGAGAAGAAAAAGTGACTCAAACTTCACAAGGTGACATAAAATATATATATTTTTAATCTGAAGGAGACATTCTCACTTTAATTGTGACTAGCAAAAGCAATTTAATGACAATTGTGTAATTACTTAAAGTCATAATCATTGAAAAATGCTTTTAAAATAATGAATTGAGAACATTTTACAAGCTCCCAAGCAATGTTGTGTCTACTAGATCTGGAAGAATACATCTAAAATACTTTTAATTAGCGAAGATGTTTGCGATGAATTCTCGAAACCGTTTGGCGTATTGTTCGGGATGAACCGTAGAGATCTCAGCCCCGGCCTGTAAATCCAAAACAGAATAAGAAATGAGTAACATTTAATATCCCAAAAGAATCAAAGCTATGTATTTAAAGATCAGCTTAGACTTATTAAACTGAAGTAAAATAGCACTGAAAGAACTGCACAGTAAATCCTGATGTTGACTCACTCCATGCTTGACTGTTTTTGCGGCATGAGCTGCTCTCTTCTTGGTGTCATACTGGGTCAGAATATCGATAAGACCCATGAAGTAAACCTCTCTACATGGAGCACCTACACCGAGAAGAGAGGAACACACAGTAATGACTATTTCAATTATACACCTTCATTGCTAATTTGAATCTGTGCTAAAAAGCCATTCAAATTATGTGAGAGGACATTTACTTTGTGAGGAATATAACAATGCAAAAAACAACAGCAAAACCTTTTATCATCATTGATAAACCTTGAATAGTTTCAATGTTATTTATTATTGTAACATTGCTCATTTATTCAGTTTTTTAATCCATTTGCATATCCATTATATTTAATCTAAAGAAAAATGATGGCCTTTTAAAAGCCTCCTATTACGCTTTTTCCTCTTTCAGAGCATTGAAAATATATACACAGTTACAAAGTTAATCTCTAAATCAAGCACTGTTTCTGAATAAACTAAAACTCAATTTGATATCTTGAGTTTTTCCCATGGAATGAAGATGTCACAGATGTAAACAACCCAAATGTAATTAATTCCCACCAATCTTAAGGCAATCCTGGTTGATTGTTAGTGTGTTGTCAACAGTTCCATACAGAGATCTGCGGTGGAAAATAATTAGGGAATATTTATTGGCTATAGAACTTGTAGTATCACTGGAGTCATGATGAAAACAGTTTTTAAACATAAGATAGTAAATAGGTTTAATTTTTCATATGTCGATAGTTCATGAATTGGCCACGAAAGGAGATATTATTACCAATTTATAAAGGCAGGGGTGCCCAAACTTTTTTTTATGAAGGGTCAAAAAGCTGCCATGGGTACTTCCTAATTTATTTATTAATAATTAAAAATAGCCAGAAAACAAAGCTTTTTATTAACTAATACAGTATAATTTTTTTGTGTTTTGATAATGAACATATTACAGTAAATTTCTCGTTTATAACAGAATGGAGTTACACTAGTCAAGCTGGACCTGATTTAGCCTTGATTTGCTCGCAGATGTTATCTGCATTGTCCTCTATCTGTAAAGTGAACGTATTTACCGTTTTACAAAGAATTGAATTACAATTAACATTAAACTTTTAATTTTAGTTGGCTTTTTTGCAGCAATAAAACAAACAAACAAAAACTAGAAATCACAATCTCTGTTAAAATCATTCGCCCCCACCCTGCCCATCATTCTTACTCCTTTCTCAGATGGGATGGTGGGCCAAATCAACGGTTACAATGGGCCAACTTTGGCCCGCGGGCCCTAGTTTGGGCATTTCTGTTCAAGAGGTTCCAAACCTTTTTTCCTGTTGAACACAACAGACGACATTTTGAGGGATGTCAATAACAGGTAGCCATTGACATGCAGTGAAAATAAAGATACTATGGTTTTAAATATGTTGTTAAAATACTAAGTCAAAGGCTACAGGTTTCCAAACATTCTTCAAAATATCTTCTTTTGTATTCAACAGAAAAAAATAATTTTGGAGAGTAAATGATGACAGAATTAACTATCGCTTTAATGCGCTGGTACTTTTCGCCCACTCTAGGAAGGCAATTTCTTCACCAAAAGTATCCATTTACAGATATAACCAAGATTATGCCAACTTGTGTTTTTTTGCAACTGCCATGAGAATTTGTAAAATGTATATGTGATGAAACTGGCTGAGATTCATTTATCAGTTTGATTAGAAAACCATATATCAGGAGTTAAAACCATCAAAGCTCATCCAGATGTTTTGTTTGTTGTTGACTGAGCTCTAAAGGCTCCGCCTATTCTAAATTGCATTTAAAGAGACACATGGCAACAGCATGTTTGCAATCTCAAAAAAGGGGCATTTACAGCACTATCTAATGAAAGATGCATGAGGTATTTTGAGCTGAAATGTCTAAAAAGTTATGTCTAACAAAGTCTATTTCATTTTTAGATTCATTCATTCATTTTCCTTCAGCTTAGTCCCTTATTTATCAGGAGTTGCGACAGTAGAATTAACTGCCAACTATTCCTGCATATGTTTTACACAGCGGATGCCATTGCAGCTGCAACCCAGTACTAGGAAACACCCATACACTATGGGCAATTTAGTTTATTCAATTCACCTATAGCGCATGTGTTTGGACTGTGGGGGAAACCGGAGCACCCAGAGGAAACCCACGCCAACATGGGGAGAACATGCAAACTCCACACAGAAATGCCAACTGGCCCAGCCGGGACTCGAACCAGCGACCTTCTTGCTGTGCTAACCACTGAGCCACTGTGCCGCCCCCTACATTTATATTCTATTTACAAATTGAGGAGACCGAAAAGCTCACCATCTACGCTCTGGATGGCATACACATCAACATACGGGTCAAACTCTCCTGGACCAAGAGGTTTGTAGGAGCTCATGTATCCTGCAATGCCCTCAGGGGACGTCCTGAGAGAGCACACCGCTGGAAGGTGGAGATCATTCTCTGAATCTTCTTCCTCTTCGCTTAAAGAGTCCTTCATCTCCTCTTCTTCCTCCTGTTCTGCCCTCCCGACGTCATGAATACCCAGCAGAAGACTGTAGTCCATGATCTTCAGACGCACAAGAAACTGCAACAAAACATTTACACATACAGCTGAAGTCAAAATTATTGAGAACATTTCTCAAATGATGTTTAACAGAGCAAGAAATTTTTCACAGTATTTCCTATAATATTTTTTCTTCCAGAGAAAGTCTTATTAGTTTTATTTCGGCTAGAATAAAAGCAGCTTTTAATTATTTAATAACCATTTTAAGGTCAATATTATGTTTGATGACAGTGTGACTGAGTGTGGAATCATGGGAGTTGTGGTCTTCCTCATTCTAATGCTACGTTCACACCAGACGCAGATGAAGCAAAGACGCAAAATAGACATCCGGTGGAGCTATTCGTGCGAATGAGGCAGTGCGAAATTCTGAACTTTCACTCATTTGCACCGGGTTAACTTATCAGGAGCTTGCTCTTGTAGAGGCGTGATTATGATGTAGCGCCTGCTGTTGGTGTCCCGAGGCAAAATCGTCTTGGCGACACTGGACAACAGCTTAGTTTTTGGCTCAGTCAGAAGCACCGCTGAAAGCTTCCATCATCCAGGTATAGTTTCTAGAGGAGTTGATGAACTCACAGAGCTGGGTGCATCTCTGAGAGGATCTCGTGGACCCAGACACGGCGCCGAATGAATATATGCTTTTTTTCAGCCTTCCTTAAGCACATAAAGCACAGCTACTATCTCAATAAAATCCATGTTAGCCCTTTAACAACAAAACTGCCCATGACATGAATCTGCATCTATTGTGAAGTGAATTTAAGGTGCTCAACTCAAAATGTTCACGCGTTTATTTACACGCAAATTAGCGCAATTTATTCACGCAAGCCGCATCTGGTGTGAACACCCCAAAAGGGACTCTTGCAGAAATCATGTTGATGATGAGTGAAGTATTCAACATTTATTATCATGTCATATATTGAACGTTTACAGCGATAACGGATGTAATGCTACTCACAATCATTCAGAGAAGACAAATGCAGGAACTGGCAAACATTCAAGAACTTTAGTCATAAAATAAAAAAAATGTAAACAACATGTAAAACCAAAGTATCCATCTGGAGATCCCCTGTGGGACTTGAGACTTGGCAAACACTCGTACATAGAGCTCTCAGCCCCCGCCCACACTCATACCAAACTGACCAATCGCATGATGCTCCATGTCATCATAAATTGTAGTTACATGTTTGAGAGGTTTTAATGCAACTTTTAATACAGTGTTGTGTAAATAACACTTTTGTTTCAATATGTCAGATGAAAACACTTCCTTTTTCAGTGATAATGGGGCCCTATCATACACCCGGCGCAATAAGGCGCAAGATGCCTTTGGCATGATTCGTTGCTATTTTCAGACCAGCGCAACCCTAATTTTCACATTTTGCACCATGTTGTTTCAATAGCAAATCCATTTGCGCCACTTTGTGGACTCATGGGTGTGCTGGTCTAAAAAGGAGTTGTGTGAAGGCGTATTGTTGGTGTGTTGGTATTTTGAGGACCTGAAATAAACCGTGCCATTGACCAACTAAAAGCTGCTCTAAAGTACAGCTCAGAGAGCATTAGTTATGCATCTATGTGCGTTCAAACGCTTAAACATTGCTTAATACACACAGGATGTACAGCAATACACAAATATATTTACAAATGAATAAATAAAGGATTAAAATGTTGTTTTATTTATTTATTTATTTTCTAGATAAATACAAAAACCACAGCCTCCATGCCTTCTTCATGAAAGGGGGGTTGTTGGGGGGTCAGTTGTTTTTGTATAAATGTTATTATTAGCAATATTATTTATTATATGGATATTTATATTTGCTTTAATAAAAACAAGTTTAGCTTTGTCCACCTGTGGGGTTTTGGAGACGTCTGCATCACCATATGGGGCAAAAGAACAGGACGTGTGTTTGGATATAGCTCATTTTTTTTATCACACTTCATTATTATTGTTCATTTATTCCTTTGCTGGAAATTAGAACTGAATTTAGAAATAGTTCTAAAACAAATCTTTGAGCTTAACAAACGTAATTAAAAATGTAGACTAATGGATGTCTTCAGTGGAGTGAGTTTCCACCGTTTCCTTACTTCACTAAAGTAAAGGAGTAAAGAGTTAAAGTAAAGTAAAGAGGCCGATTGGAGGAGGCTCGTTCTTTATCCTCGCGCTGCAGATGCTCTGTTTAACTGTTTTCTTGCTAGTAATCCATTCAGTTGTCACACGTACAAAGTCCGCCATGTAAATAGCAACTGGGAACTGGGAGATGAGTCTCTGATTGGTTTAATGCATGTGATGCTCAAAACACACCCAGAACTCATTAAGAGCACAACCCTGTCAGACCATGCGCCGGGGCACAAACCGTATTTCTCCATTCTTAAAATAGCAAAAGTGAATTCAGACACATCCTTAATGCTTTTGCGCCATGTGCTTTACACTTTGCGCCTAGATCGGTAAAATAGAGCCCTTGTACTAAACTGAATGGAATATTTTTTAAACTGTCTGCATTATTTGCCTATATTTATCCTTGTAAAGTGGCTTGACAACAATATATTTTTTAAAAAGGTTCATTTGGGTGTGAAAATGGCCTCAGTTTATCCATATAGCCATGAGTAAAAACAATTGAACCATAGTTCCACATATATTGAAACATAATGTACATTTGAATGAGATAATCAGTCAATGAAATCATTCAATCCTCTCACCTCAACATCCCTGTTGAGTTTATCCAGAAGCTTCTCCTTCTCCTCGTCACTGATGTACACTCGCTGCATGTTATTTCTGAAATCCACATCCTTGAATGTAGGCAGTTCTTTCACCTGGGTTTTCATATTATTTTCAACCAATGATTCACATTAGAACGCAATGAAACATTAAATATACTGATATAAGACAGAAATGCGGTAGAAATGCTTGATAAACGTAACACGATCTAATTATTTCTTACCTTTTCTTTGTCACTTGCTTCTCGAGAAACCAATGACCCCTATAAAATGAGTAAAAAACTATTGATCCCTCCACTTCTTATGTTCTGCTGTGTTTTGAATGAGCTAAAGTTGCAACAATTCAATTCCTCACAATGGAAACCAATTGGCAAAACAGTGTAAACAATGAGTAAATAGTTAATTTTCTCTACCTTGAGGTCATATTTTCTGTGGATTGTTAGTCGGTGGCTGAACATATTCCTCATGACTAAAAGGTATGTGTCTTCATTGTCCACAGTGACGCGGTACATGCCGAGGAGTTGAGGAAGTAATGTGCTGCCATGACATGTTACAATGTGCTGAGGGGAAAAGGAAAATCATTATATTGTTGAAAAAATGGTCTAGGTTCAGTAAATAGTTGGTTGGTTAATTGACAGGTGAACAGTCAAGCTATATCTCAATAAATATATTAAATTTAGCAACACAATACACTGTTTACGTAAGTTAAGTTGCTCTAGTTTATCCATTAACAAGACATATATCCATCCAAACAGTATTCTAGATTATCTCAATAGCAGGTGCTTGGTTAATGCCGTAAACAATGAGAATCTACACTCACAACACAAGCAAATACAGAAACACGGCAAATACTCACAACACATACAGAAATAAGATGCAAACACTCTGAATTGAACTGAATTGAAATGTACTTTTTAAAACACTATTCGGTACCTGATGATATTCTGAAAGGATGTTGTGCATGTCCTCCACCTCTTCACTTGAGATCTGCTTGACAATTAGTGTTCGGTCATATGATTTCAACAACAACAACACTGCTTCCTCACCCTTGTCATCCTTTACTGGAGGACTTCGTGTTAGAGAAACCTGAAAAATACATGTAGAAAATTGAAAGCATAAAATCAAAGTCATGCCTTATTAATTCATATTTGGCAGGGGAAAATATGCGTAAATCATAATATAAAAATTATGATTATTAGAGTGGAGCCAAATACTCATTTTTGAGGCTTACAGGAGAGAAAATAATTTAACAAAGCTTTAAAAACACTCAGATAATCAAGAGACTTCCACCAAAGTCCAAAGACATGCGCTATAGGTGAATTGGGTAGTGTATGTGTGTGAATGAGAGTGTATGGGTGTTTTCAGTAATGGGTTGCAGCTCGAAGGACATCCGCTGCATAAAAACATATGCTGGATAAGTTGGTGGTTCATTCCACTGTTGCAACCCCAGATTAATAAAGGGACTAAGCTGAAAATAAAATAAATGAATATATATTCACATGAATACAGTTTATTCACATATATTCCATTTATTCACATGGTTTTCCCACAGTCATTCTGCCCTTAAAGGGACACCTTGTTCACCCAAAAGTTAAAAAAAATCTGTCATCCTTTATTCTCCTTCAAGTGTTTCCAAACCATTATGAGTTTCTCTCTTCTGTCAAACACAAAATAACATATTTTAAAGAAAGCTAAAAAAAACCAAAACCATAGTATTTTTTTCATACAATGGAAGTCAATGGTTACTGGTATTCAACTTTTTTCAAAATATCTTATTTGTGTTCTACAGAAGAGAGAAACTAATAATGGTTTGGAAACACCTGAGAGTATATAGTGTGTAAATTGTCATTTTTTGGTCAACTATCCCTTTAAGAGTTTAAATGTTTTCTGAGTTTTGTTCAGAAAGAAGATTACAGTCAGTTTGCGCCCTCTAGCGGGTATATAGAAGTAATCCTGCTTTCAATACACTGGTTTTATTTTTATAGTGTGCATATGCTTTTTAAAAGTGAATCTGTTATTATAAAAATAATACAAATATTGAAACACAATGCATTTTTAGAATAGCTCTGTGTAGATTACACACGGACAATTAAGCAAATATCAGTTTTACAAGGGGTTTACAAAGGCAACAGACTGTGAAAATAACCAGCTTCTAATGGTAAATATGAATTAATTCTAGTGTTTATAATCAGACTTGATAAAAACAGTCTGCAGAAACACTTTGATTGACATTCTCCCCTTTGTACGTGTCATCAGAGGGGGAAAGACCCGCCCACTAGTGACCATCTCTCCCTCATTAGCATAAACAGCCTTGAGTGAGAAGCAGCTGTATGTCATTAGTTTTGAAATCTGACACAAAGGCATTTGTAGCTCCACCCTCTTTTGAACAGAGCACAATCTCATTTGAATTTAAAGCGACAGTCACCAAAACGCCACCGTTAGGTTCAAAGCCTAAAAAGGACAGTTTCAGAGAGTTAAAAAACATTACTTGTGGGCCATTTTGTAGGGACATCAGAGATTATCCTGCTGCTGAATCTCCAATATAATTAGATATGAAAGAAATATACATGTGGTGTGGAGATAATTGACGTATCTTGTAACTAAGCAACAGAAACAGTCCATTAATAAGCAAGTAGTTTGTCCCAAAGCTTGCATACTCTTGTTACACACTCGAAAGTGTTTTTAGAATGTAGCATATGTATGCAAATTGGGAAGGAGTATAGGAGATGCAAATGTCACCTCACAGCAAGAAGGTTGCTGGTTCGAGTCCCGGCTGGGTCAGTTGGCATTTCTGTGTGGAGTGTGCATGTTTTCCTCGTGTTGGCGTGGGTTTCCTTCAGGTGTTCCAGTTTCCCCCACAGTCCAAACACATGCGCTATAGGGGAATTGGGTGAACTAAATTGGCCGTAGTTGTGTGAGCATGTGAGAGTGTGTGAGAGTGCATGGGTGTTTCCCCAGTATTGGGTTGCAGCTTGAAGAGCATGCGCTGTGTAAAACCTATGCTGGATAAGTTGGCGGTTCATTCCGCTGTGGCGATAGCTGATTAATAAAGGGACTAAGCTGAAAGAAAATGAATGAATGAATTCTAGAATCCCCCATATGTAGTGTCCTTACTGACGCGTGCCTCATGCAAACAAAAGCAAATGATGGCCAGCATTCAAATGTGATTGAGCTCATGTGACCTAAAAACACCTATAAAGTGTATGCGTTTAAGCAGCCTACCTGACCATATCTATTCAAATAATGCAAACGAGAGGCTTTCTGCTGTTTATCTCACTGTATGGTATCATGCGGCACAGCTGCGATGTTCAGTCATGACAAAACATCAGCTTTTCATGCTTTGACGCTTAAACTCTACAGAAATCTCTTACCTGATAATCCTGATGTTCAACTCCAAATCGCTCTCTCAGATTCCTGAACACCAGAGGACAGTACTCCTTAAACTTGAAATGTCCAGGGAGGTTTTCCCTGAAAATATACAAATAAATTAATACAAATTGTTTTTTTAACTGCGTAAATGCATCTCTAATATTTCTAATAATTTCTCTTTATTGCATGGAAATTATATATTATTTTCTTAATAAATTGCCAAACTTAAACACAAAAATGTGTGGAGATTATTGTAAAAGGCAAAAAAAATTAAATAAATAATAATATAATTTATATTATATATATATATATATTATATATATATATATATATATATATATATAGATATATATATATATATATATATATATATATATATAATAAAATAAATTATAAAAAAATAATAATAATAAAAATAAAAAAAATAAAAACAAATATATAATAAGTGGTGGGCCATTTATCTGCGTTAACGTGCTGTGTTTATGCAAGACTCTTATCATGTGATAAAAAATATGGCGTTAATCTATTCTTAAAGTTGGGTGGGAGCTGGGTCTACTCTACGCAAGTTAGGATGACTTTCACTATTGATATTTTAGTGCGGATGTATACCTGACCGGTGAGCCGTCTGACAAAAAGTGCGCTTCTGTGTCAAATCAGCAGGATTGCCCTTCTGGATCTTTCACTTACTTCAAAGACACGACTGACTGCGCTTACATGGACATCAGTAATTCTAGTTATTTGCCTAATAGACAATAATTTAATGAAGGTGTTTACGTGAAGTGCTTTCATGTAAGAGTTCCCTGTAATTTTGGGGTGACGTAAACTGCAGTTCGGCAGTTTCACCTTGAACTCATGAACATTTCATTCATGCCCCCGTGACAAACTGTGGTGTTAGACGCAAATAAGGGAGTAGGGACTGGAGAGAGTGTTATGGAATTTAATAACACACGCAGAATGGAAAGAAAAAAAGCGTCCGCATTCGCGATGTGTGTGTGTTTGTGTGTGTGTGGTCCTTTTACTGACAGCAGTGTGGTGGGATCTTGTCGGAAAATATGGAGGAAAAGTCCTACACTGGCGGTAATAGTTTGATTGCGGTGTTTACTTCAATATTGCCACTAATATCTGCGTACTCCACGTCTTAATTCCATTTCTGTTTAGTTCAGTTCTGACTTTAGTCAGATTAAGGTCATCAAAAATCGCTGTTTGGAGCTTATTTAGACCTACAGTTCAACATTCATGTTTAACTGAATAAACAGTAAACACAAGCACATCTTTATTGAACATCATTTATTTTCCATCACCAATTATCATAGCAGATCAGTTTCTCAAGCAGTTTGTGATGCATTTTGGAAACCGGAGATGAAGCCCCTGGTCTAATGCGCCACCCTGGCTGAAAACCCGTTCTCAAAGACTTAAACAACTGAATATGAGTGAAACTATATATATAACTAATTATATATATATATATATATATATATATATATATATATATATATTATATATATGATATATATATATATATATATATATATATATATATATATATATTATATATTAAAATTATATACAATATGAATAAATTATTAAAAATATATATTTGTATTTGGATATATATTATTTATATGATTATTTTATTATATTAATAGTTAAGGATACATTAATGAATAAAAACAATTTTATTACACATTATATTATAATACCTAATTAATTATGAATTAAAAAAAGAATATATATGAGTGTAATAAATAAATCATGTAATATGAATATATGTGTGTGTAAAAAAAATTTTTTATTTCCATTCTCCTTACAGGCACAGTTTCTTTAACTTATATTACGTGACATGTCATTTGACCCAAACACAAGCTGTCAGAAGTACAACTTGTGTACAGAGCATTTTCAGTGGAATGTGCATGATTTTTTTATGATCATGATCTTTATGGGTCAATTTGACCTTCAATTTCATGGTTAATGACAGCTGCTATTTTGCCAGACTCTAAACTTCCCTCTGAGGGTCTTTACATTCATGCATTTGGGCAGATCTCTGTTACTCAGACAATTTTACACTGCATTGACCTTTTATATCTTTTAAGCAGGGTTGTTTTGCAGTGTTAAATATTGATTCGAGTCCCAGCAGGGTCAGTTGGCAATTTTCTGTGTGGAGTTTGTGCATGTTCTCGCAGTGTTGGCGTGGGTTTCCTCCGGGTGCTCCGGTTGTAGGGGACTTTAGGGGAATTGAATAAACTAAATTGGCCATAGTGTATGTGTGTGTGTGTGGTGTGTGAAAAAAAAATTAATGAAAGGAAGGAAATGATATACTATTGAACACTTATAAATACTCCAGGGAAGTTGAGTGATATGACAGAGCTTCTCTGAATAAATGATATGCTCTGTCCTGTCTGGAAATTGTAGACATTTCATCATAAGAACTGTGGGTAAGGTTGAATATTAGTGGGGTCACAAGTTCGGAGTGTTTGCCAGAAACTCCCCGCTCCATCACCATAAAAGTCTCCATACCAGGACAGATTATGAGGTTTACAAAAGATTTGTGTAATTCACATGTGGCCATGCAAAACAGTCTGAACGCCGTGACTATTTAAAACCAGACATGACAAATATGTTTTCAAAATATTAATATTTACACTGTTTTTAAATACAAAAAGTGGAAGAATTAAAGTTAAACTGATCTGCACTTATAAAAGCCACAAAACTATTAAAGGACAGGAGATTTATATCATGAATAATGTCTTTCTTACTTAAGAGTTTTATTTTGTTTATTGTTCAAATATCTTTTAAAAAAGTTAAAAACAAGACACATTTTCTACACTGCAAAAACTGCTTTTCTTATTAAGGTTTTGTTCTTGTTTCAAGTCTAAATATCTAAAAATCAGTGATTCATTCATTTTCTTTTCGGCTTAGTCCTTTTATTAATCCAGGGTCGCCACAGCGGAATGAACCACCAACTTATTCAGCACATGTTTTATGCAGCGGATGCCCTTCCAGCCACAACCCATCTCTGGGAATCATCCATACACACTCACTCCCACTCATACGCTACGGACAATTTAGCCTTCCCAATTGACCTGTACCGCATGTCTTTCACTGTGGGGGAAACTGGAGCACCAGGAGGAAACCCACGCGAACGCAGGGAGAACATGCAAACTCCACACAGAAACGCCAACTGACCCAGCCGAGGCTCGAACCAGCGACCTTCTTGCTGTGAGGCGACAGCACTATCTACTGCACCACTGCGTCGTCCCTATCTAAAATTCATTACATCAAAAAAGCTTTTTTTGCATTATTTTGCTTGTTTTAACAAAAAACTCACTTCATTTTGACTATTTCTTAAATTTCTGAATTAAATTAGTGACTTTAACGCTTCTTGATTTCATAATTTTTAGATATTTGGAATAGCATTTGTTTGAAAATTTGAAGATTGTTGTCTTGTTTTCTGAAATAAAAGAAAAAAAAAATCCTAAATATGAGCAAAACAATCTTATTTTAAACCATTCATTCATTTTCCTTTGGCTAAGTCCCCTTTTTTATCAGGGGTCGTCACAGCGGAATGAACCGGCAACTATTCCAGCATATGTTTTACACAGCGGATGACCTTTCAGCTGCAACCTAGTACTGGGAAAACCACCCACACACCATACACTACAGCCAATTTAGCTTATTCAATTCCCCTATAGCGCATGTGGTTTGGACTGTGGTGGAAACCGGAGCACCAGGAGAAAACCCACGCCAACACAGGGAGAACATGCAAACTCCACAGAGAAATGCCAACTGGCCTAACTGGGACTCGAACCAGTGACCTTCTTGCTGGGAGGCGACAGTGCTAACCCTGAGCCACCCATTTTAAAACCAAAGACAAGATAATATTGCTTACCCCACTGGCAGATTATTTTGCTTGTTTTAAAGAAAATTTCACTTAATTGTATGTATTGTATATATACACTTCCTGACAAAAGTCTTGTCGTGAATCTCAGTTGTAAGAGCAACACATAATAACTTGACTTCTAGTTGATCATTTGGAAAAGTGGCAGAAGGTGGAGTTTTTCCCAATGAATCATCTGTTGAGCTGCATCCCAATCATCACACATATTGGCAGAGACCTACTGGAACCAGCATGGACTCAAGATTCTCACAGAAATCAGTCAAGTCTGGTGAAGGAAAAAATCATGGTTTGGGGTTACATTCAGTATGGGGGCGTGCGAGAGATCTGCAGAGTGGATGATCAACATCAACAGCCTGAGGTATCAAGACATTTGTGCTGCCCATTACATTACAAACCACAGAAGAGGGCAGATTCTCCAGCAGGATAAGCGCTCCTTCTCATACTTCAGCCTCCACATCAAAGCTCCTGAAAGCAAAGAAGGTCAAGGTGCTCCAGGATTGGCCAGCCCAGTCACCAGAGATAAACATTGTTGAGGCATGTCTGGGGTGAGATGGAGGAGGCATTGAAGATGAATCCAAAGACTCTTGATGAACTCTGGGAGTCCTGCAAGAAGGCTTTCTTTGCCATTCCAGATGACTTTATTAATCAGTGATTTGAGTCATGTCAGAGATGTATGGATGCAGTCCCTCCAAGCTCATGATGGAGTCAGACACAATCTTCATTCTGTTCCTCTGCAGCATGACCACATATTCTATACTGGACATTATTGGAAGGTTCAGTGACCAGACTTTTGTCTAAGCAAAGTCAGACCTTACTGTCCTAATGAAATCATTCAAAATTAAGGCATGATCATATTTATTTTAGTAAAATAAGCGTAATCTAGAGGCTTTTGCCTTTTATATAAGACACTTCTGATACCAAATAATCAACTAGAAGTCAAGTTATTATTTGTTGTTCATAAAACTTGGATAGGCGACAAGACTTTTGTCAGGTAGTGTATATGTATTGTAATGTGCTTCCTGAAAACAAGACAATAAAGTTTTACAAATAACTGAACAGTTTTTCGATAGATTTTAGACTAGAAGTAAAACAAAACTAAAATATTTTTTGCAGTGTAGCTATTTTTTGACCATTTTAATTGCATATTTATTCATCTGTAAATTTATATGTAGCCAGTCATGAAATGACTTAATTTTAGACAGTGCCAGGCAGTCATTTGTACTGACATGCCAAATAAATGTACCAAACTGACATGCCTATTGTTAGTCTGTCGGTCAGAAAGAGTTCCAGTGAAGTGTGTGGTGCAGAGTGTGTTTAATATGCCTTACTTGTTGAACAAATGATTGTTGACCTTCATCTTTATGTTGGCTTTGAAGTCGTCTGGAAGCAGCATTACTGGCATCGGCACTTGGAAGAGGTCGTTTATCTGCAATAGTTAAATGTGGGACGGGTTAAAAGGTTAAGGATGGCTGAACAAACATTTGCATTGGCGTTAATATAAATTAAAGGCACAGAATGCCATTTTGTCCACTAGAGGGGGTGTGTTCACAACAAACAAAGGCGTAGTTTGATGATAATTTTGACATATTATTTCTGACTTTAATGCAATATATCTGAGTTAAATATTGACTTAATTGACTTAATATTAAGTTTAATATTGACTTAATTTGATTGATTTAGGAATTGTTAGACATTTGGACAAGCATTTGATTGCAGTGTAGAAAATTAAAGATTGTTTTGTTTTCTGAAAAAAAAAAGTCAGAATTGAATGCAATTTTCTTCTTTAAAACAAAGTAAAACAATTTAATTTTAAACCAAAGACAGGATCATTTTGTTTACCCAACTTGCAGATTATTTAGCTTGTTTTATAGAAAATTTCACTTTATTTTCAGAAAACAAGACAGTAATTTTTTAACAAATAATAGATTTTTCTTTTGGACTAATTGATATTTTGACTAAAAACAAAACAAAAACTCAAAGAAAGAAAGTTTTGGGTTTTTTTGCAGTGTACTGTAGCTATTTTTTGACCATTTTATTTGTACATTTATTAATATGTAGTCAATCATAATTTCTAATCCAAATATCTACAAATTATTAAGCAAAAAAAATATTCATTCATTCATTTTCCTTTGGATTAGTCCCTTATTTACCAGGGGTCGCCACAACAGAATAACCCACCAACTATTCCAGTATATGTTTTACAAAGTGGATGCCCTTCCAGCTGCAACCCAGTACAGGGAAACACCCATGCGTTATCACATTCTCACACACGCTGTGTCTGAGTGTGTTGATTTTGTTTGTCCTTTAAGGCTGAAACAAACCAAACAAGAGAAACGCTGAAGCAATTGCTGATGAGAGATGAACGCGAATCGGCAGGAAAGCAGCAGAGCTTTTATTATGCCACAGTTCAGAACTTCCTGTTTTTCAGCTCATGGAGATGAAGCATCACTGATTTATCAGACTAAATACATTTTAGGCTTCGGTTATAGTGCAGCCTAACAAAACACACAACATATAAAAACCTCGCTGCTGTTTCCCTGTTTTCTAGAAAGCCAAACCTCAAATCAAGGGTGTGTGACGTCATTAGCATGAAAAAAGAAACATACATATTATGCTTTTAATGACAGCTCTTCTCCCAAGCACACTAATATTAAACAATGGACCTCATACTTTAGCACAATATATCATAATATATATAATATTTAAGCACCACACACACACACAAAAAAAATGATTAGATTTTGAATAAGAAAGTCTATAGAAACACATACCGTGTGATTGATGCCCCACATGAACACCGTCAGGATGGGGTCGCTGGCCCAGAACACCTCCACTTTTTGATGCACGAAGTGTTTTTTCTTGCTTTTGGTTCGTGAAAGTCTTCTCCCCGAAACAGCCCCTGACTTAGCAGGGGAAGACATCATTGCAGAAATCTAATAATCAACAGCTCGGTTATGACTTTGAGTGTCTTAAAAATCCAACAGACACTAATTATTGCAACTCAATACAGTAGTGAATAAACCTCTCCTCCGACTTGCTCAAAAACACAAGAGAAATACACTTGTAATAGCTTGATCCAAAACAGTCACATGCTTAATCAGCATTTCTGTTGGAGGCGTGTAGTTTCTCTCTTGAAGAAAAAATAATCCTCCTGGACAAATAATTGCCTGAAAGCAACAAATCTAGCAGTTTTTGTTAATACGGGGTTTATTTAATGCTCGTCCAGTGCTGGTGAAGGGATGAAGTGTGTGTGTACTGAGCTGAGGCGGTTAGTTGTGTTGACATAGGCAAATTTTTGCTCAGCCTTGCTGCAGTTTATTTCACCAGCACAATTGAACTGCATTTAAAACAAATGTGCTTACTTTATAATTACATAACTCTAACATATTTATGTGAATATATAAGAATATCCATGTTAATGTTATGTTTTTATATACATGGTTCTCAAAAATAGGCTATAGAACAATTAATAATGTCCTATATTTCTAGACTGAGGTAATGTTGGTTTTCACATTTGTTCACTTTTGATAACTTGTGATGCTCTCTATAATGTTTATTACACTACTTCAAGTTTACTCGGTCAAAAAAGACTTCAATGATAAATATGACTTCAAAACGACATTAGCTCTATTTAATTGACTGTAAACAACGTTGTACTTTCATAGTCATTGGCTGCTAATACGATTTCAATATTTAGGATTTGCAAAATACACTTTTCTGAAATTATATTATCAAGGAGAAATTCCAAGTGTGTGAATATAAAAGCAGCTTTACCTCAGTAGATTAGAGGTCACTGTTTAATCCTATCTGAAGTTATCCTAAAAGGACTAAATGAGCAGTTTTAAACATATTTTATGAGTTAAGTATATTCTGAACCACAGTATGAAGACATTATTAAATGAGTTAACTTATTATGTAAAAAAAAACAGAGATCAAAATGATAAATCAGATATTTTCCAGTGATTGCAGTTAATCAGGCACCTCCTGCTGGTTATTTCCTTAAAGTTCGCTTGAATTCCAATTCGTTTATTTTGCTAGCTCACATTGTTATTCTTAAAGTGAATAATTAGTCCGTGCAAGTTAATCTCCTGGAAACAGCGTTTGTTGTGGTAATCTTCAATGAAATTCTGTTCATTTGCTTGTCATGACAGGGGTCTTTCTGTTGACGTCAACCAGAGGATTTCCATAGCAACCGCATATTAATACCCTCTCTTACCGTTAGTTTGCTATGAGCATGTGTAAGACAAAGTCTCACCCCCTTTCTCTATATTCTGTTTCTGTTGGAAGTACATTAACATACTTCAATTAAAAATATATATATATTTAAAACAACAACAACAACATACTCAAATAAAAGTCTCAGCAACTTCCGGTTCAAGACTTTAATTCGCCACGTTTAAGATATGTTTTCTTTAAAAAAAAAAAAGTAGTGGTCTTCACTGCCTGATTGATATACTATATAAAGTGAGTATCCGACCTGACAAGAAGCACTGCATTAAATTACATTTTTCCCCACCATGTCTTCAAAATATGGAAATTTATTTTACTCCAGTATTTTCAATGGCGTTTCTTTCAAAGTCCCTTTAAGGCAAGTCTTAGTGTTTTCTGTCACCGTTTGTTTAGCCTGCATCTCAAATTTAACAGGGAGGGTGGATAATACATTTCCATACACACAAACACACGCTCTTTGTTAGGAATGCCTGTGCGGTCACTTGTTCATCAATGTAGAAAAGTCATATAAAATTATAATTTTCGTAATTTAAAAAAAATATTTGCATACTGACCACCGGGAAAACTCCCGATCATAGATATATATATGTGTATATCTTTGGCTCTGGATGAACACAGTCCTCCACTGCAGCTTGGTCCCACATTCACTGTTCCTATTTACTGTGACCTTTTATGTGAAGCTGCTTTGACAATCTACATTGTATAAGCGCTATACAAATAAAGGTGAATTGAATTGAATTGAATTTCAAAGGAGCTCTACACTGTACTAAAATGGCGGCTCTATTGACGTATTCCTTCCAATAGACAACAACAGTGTAGACGACATCTAATGTAAATAATGCTGGTCTTAGCTGGTCAGGCTGGAAAATTACCAGCTAAAACCAGCTTGACCAGCTGGGCCAGGCTGGGAGCCCAGCCAAAACCAGCTATGTCCATCTTAAACCAGGCTGGTCAAGTTGGTTTTAGCTGGATTAAGCTGGTCATTTTCCAGCCTGACCAGCTAAGACCAGGCTGGAAACCAGCCTGGAAATGGCCAAAATCCCTTTAAGACCAGCTTGGTCAACCAGCTAAAACCAGCCAACCAGCCTAGGCTGGTTTAAGCTGGATTTTTCAGCAGGGTACAATTTTTTTTAATGATAATTTAACTTTTTTAAATAAATTAATCAGATGCCAATGACTTTTTTTTGTTATACAAAGCTTATTTCCAGTCAGTTTGATTGATATAAATTGAGATCACTAGAAACGTTTATGTCTATGTTGGATGTGTGTTCAAACTAGGATTGGGAGATTATTGCTCAGATTAGTCTTGTTATTCTGTTTTTATTTGACCAATATTAGACTCAAATATGGTCTTGAACTGAGCCACATGTACAACAGAATAGTAGCGTACGGCAGGCGACACTGAAATCACAGAGACTGAGTTAAGAGTGAAGAGAAAATACTTATTATGACACATCCCTCAATGTTTTCCTGTTTGTTTTGTGTCACCCAAAATAATAAGTTGTTTAAACTTTAAAATTACTCTTCAGAAAAGGAACTTTTATATGAATGTGTCCTTAATGCAGATGCTCATTGTTTCTTGAGTTACATTGTCTTCTTTGATTCTAAGAAAGTGTTTCAATCTCTTTATTTTTACATGTATGTACATTCTTTAAAATTGCACACAAAAAGGGTCTCAAATATACACACACAGATATTGTGCAGCTATTTCAAAGAAAGGACAGTTAGCTAATATATTAATATATAAGTGAAGTTATGTATGCAACTTAAATATATTAAGAAATGTTAAAAAAAATATACATTTTATGTTTACTGTAATTTGTTCAAGACATATAGCACATTAATGGGAGATGGCATTGACTAAAAGAGTATATTATATTTTTTTACAGCTGAACATAACTGACGTTATAAAGCTTTTAAAAATGAAGAAAAAAATGCTTTTAAGTAGTTCTGGCAGTCTGTGCATGAGAATTAATGAGACATAATGCTGCAAACATATTTGTCACCACCAGAGGGAGATGAAGGACTGTAAAGGCTTGTGGCCGCAGAATTCTCAGTGTTTGTTGTCGCTTTCGCTGGCTCTTTCTCTGTCTCAGATTTATAAACAGATTTCAATGTGAAGTTTTGGGCTGTGGGGGAAACCGGAGCACCCAGAGGAAACCCACGCCAACATGGGGAGAACATGCAAACTCCACACAGAAATGCCAACTGGCCCAGCCGGGACTCGAACCAGCGACCTTCTTGCTGTGCTAACCACTGAGCCACTGTGCCGCCCCCTACATTTATATTCTATTTACAAATTGAGGAGACCGAAAAGCTCACCATCTACGCTCTGGATGGCATACACATCAACATACGGGTCAAACTCTCCTGGACCAAGAGGTTTGTAGGAGCTCATGTATCCTGCAATGCCCTCAGGGGACGTCCTGAGAGAGCACACCGCTGGAAGGTGGAGATCATTCTCTGAATCTTCTTCCTCTTCGCTTAAAGAGTCCTTCATCTCCTCTTCTTCCTCCTGTTCTGCCCTCCCGACGTCATGAATACCCAGCAGAAGACTGTAGTCCATGATCTTCAGACGCACAAGAAACTGCAACAAAACATTTACACATACAGCTGAAGTCAAAATTATTGAGAACATTTCTCAAATGATGTTTAACAGAGCAAGAAATTTTTCACAGTATTTCCTATAATATTTTTTCTTCCAGAGAAAGTCTTATTAGTTTTATTTCGGCTAGAATAAAAGCAGCTTTTAATTATTTAATAACCATTTTAAGGTCAATATTATGTTTGATGACAGTGTGACTGAGTGTGGAATCATGGGAGTTGTGGTCTTCCTCATTCTAATGCTACGTTCACACCAGACGCAGATGAAGCAAAGACGCAAAATAGACATCCGGTGGAGCTATTCGTGCGAATGAGGCAGTGCGAAATTCTGAACTTTCACTCATTTGCACCGGGTTAACTTATCAGGAGCTTGCTCTTGTAGAGGCGTGATTATGATGTAGCGCCTGCTGTTGGTGTCCCGAGGCAAAATCGTCTTGGCGACACTGGACAACAGCTTAGTTTTGGCTCAGTCAGAAGCACCGCTGAAAGCTTCCATCATCCAGGTATAGTTTCTAGAGGAGTTGATGAACTCACAGAGCTGGGTGCATCTCTGAGAGGATCTCGTGGACCCAGACACGGCGCCGAATGAATATATGCTTTTTTTCAGCCTTCCTTAAGCACATAAAGCACAGCTACTATCTCAATAAAATCCATGTTAGCCCTTTAACAACAAAACTGCCCATGACATGAATCTGCATCTATTGTGAAGTGAATTTAAGGTGCTCAACTCAAAATGTTCACGCGTTTATTTACACGCAAATTAGCGCAATTTATTCACGCAAGCCGCATCTGGTGTGAACACCCCAAAAGGGACTCTTGCAGAAATCATGTTGATGATGAGTGAAGTATTCAACATTTATTATCATGTCATATATTGAACGTTTACAGCGATAACGGATGTAATGCTACTCACAATCATTCAGAGAAGACAAATGCAGGAACTGGCAAACATTCAAGAACTTTAGTCATAAAATAAAAAAAATGTAAACAACATGTAAAACCAAAGTATCCATCTGGAGATCCCCTGTGGGACTTGAGACTTGGCAAACACTCGTACATAGAGCTCTCAGCCCCCGCCCACACTCATACCAAACTGACCAATCGCATGATGCTCCATGTCATCATAAATTGTAGTTACATGTTTGAGAGGTTTTAATGCAACTTTTAATACAGTGTTGTGTAAATAACACTTTTGTTTCAATATGTCAGATGAAAACACTTCCTTTTTCAGTGATAATGGGGCCCTATCATACACCCGGCGCAATAAGGCGCAAGATGCCTTTGGCATGATTCGTTGCTATTTTCAGACCAGCGCAACCCTAATTTTCACATTTTGCACCATGTTGTTTCAATAGCAAATCCATTTGCGCCACTTTGTGGACTCATGGGTGTGCTGGTCTAAAAAGGAGTTGTGTGAAGGCGTATTGTTGGTGTGTTGGTATTTTGAGGACCTGAAATAAACCGTGCCATTGACCAACTAAAAGCTGCTCTAAAGTACAGCTCAGAGAGCATTAGTTATGCATCTATGTGCGTTCAAACGCTTAAACATTGCTTAATACACACAGGATGTACAGCAATACACAAATATATTTACAAATGAATAAATAAAGGATTAAAATGTTGTTTTATTTATTTATTTATTTTCTAGATAAATACAAAAACCACAGCCTCCATGCCTTCTTCATGAAAGGGGGGTTGTTGGGGGTCAGTTTGTTTTTGTATAAATGTTATTATTAGCAATATTATTTATTATATGGATATTTATATTTGCTTTAATAAAAACAAGTTTAGCTTTGTCCACCTGTGGGGTTTTGGAGACGTCTGCATCACCATATGGGGCAAAAGAACAGGACGTGTGTTTGGATATAGCTCATTTTTTTTATCACACTTCATTATTATTGTTCATTTATTCCTTTGCTGGAAATTAGAACTGAATTTAGAAATAGTTCTAAAACAAATCTTTGAGCTTAACAAACGTAATTAAAAATGTAGACTAATGGATGTCTTCAGTGGAGTGAGTTTCCACCGTTTCCTTACTTCACTAAAGTAAAGGAGTAAAGAGTTAAAGTAAAGTAAAGAGGCCGATTGGAGGAGGCTCGTTCTTTATCCTCGCGCTGCAGATGCTCTGTTTAACTGTTTTCTTGCTAGTAATCCATTCAGTTGTCACACGTACAAAGTCCGCCATGTAAATAGCAACTGGGAACTGGGAGATGAGTCTCTGATTGGTTTAATGCATGTGATGCTCAAAACACACCCAGAACTCCTCAAGAGAATAAGCACAACCCTGTCAGACCATGCGCCGGGGCACAAACCGTATTTCTCCATTCTTAAAATAGCAAAAGTGAATTCAGACACATCCTTAATGCTTTTGCGCCATAGATCGGTAAAATAGAGCCCTTGTACTAAACTGAATGGAATATTTTTTAAACTGTCTGCATTATTTGCCTATATTTATCCTTGTAAAGTGGCTTGACAACAATATATTTTTAAAAAAGGTTCATTTGGGTGTGAAAATGGCCTCAGTTTATCCATATAGCCATGAGTAAAAACGATTGAACCATAGTTCCACATATATTGAAACATAATGTACATTTGAATGAGATAATCAGTCAATGAAATCATTCAATCCTCTCACCTCAACATCCCTGTTGAGTTTATCCAGAAGCTTCTCCTTCTCCTCGTCACTGATGTACACTCGCTGCATGTTATTTCTGAAATCCACATCCTTGAATGTAGGCAGTTCTTTCACCTGGGTTTTCATATTATTTTCAACCAATGATTCACATTAGAACGCAATGAAACATTAAATATACTGATATACGACAGAAATGCGGTAGAAATGCTTGATAAACGTAACACGATCTCATTATTTCTTACCTTTTCTTTGTCACTTGCTTCTCGAGAAACCAATGACCCCTATAAAATCCGGAAAAAACTATTGATCCCTCCACTTCTTATGTTCTGCTGTGTTTTGAATGAGCTAAAGTTGCAACAATTCAATTCCTCACAATGGAAACCAATTGGCAAAACAGTGTAAACAATGAGTAAATAGTTAATTTTCTCTACCTTGAGGTCATATTTTCTGTGGATTGTTAGTCGGTGGCTAAACATATTCCTCATGACTAAAAGGTATGTGTCTTCATTGTCCACAGTGACGCGGTACATGCCAAGGAGTTGAGGAAGTAATGTGCTGCCATGACATGTTACAATGTGCTGAGGGGAAAAGGAAAATCATTATATTGTTGAAAAAATGGTCTAGGTTCAGTAAATAGTTGGTTGGTTAATTCACAGATGAACAGTCAAGCTATATCTCAATAAATATATTAAATTTAGCAACACAATACATTGTTTATGTAAGTTAAGTTGCTCTAGTTTATCCATTAAGAAGAAATATATCCATCCAAACAGTATTCTAGATTATCTCAAAAGCAGGTGCTTGGTTAATGCCGTAAACAATGAGAATCGACACTCACAACACAAGCAAATACAGAAACACGGCAAATACTCACAACCCATACAGAAATAAGATGCAAACACTCTGAATTGAAATGTACTTTTTAAAACACTATTCCGTACCTGATGATATTCTGAAAGGATGTTGTGCATGTCCTCCACCTCTTCACTTGAGATCTGCTTGACAATTAGTGTTCGGTCATATGATTTCAACAACAACAACACTGCTTCCTCACCCTTGTCATCCTTTACTGGAGGACTTCGTGTTAGAGAAACCTGAAAAATACATATAGAAAATTGAAAGCATAAAATCAAAGTCATGCCTTATTAATTCATATTTGGCAGGGGAAAATATGCATAAATCATAATATAAAAATTATGATTATTAGAGTGGAGCCAAACACTCATTTTTGAGGCTTACAGGAGAGAAAATAATTTAACAAAGCTTTAAAAACACTCAGATAATCAAGAGACTTCCACCAAAGTCCAAAGACATGCGCTATAGGTGAATTGGGTAGTGTATGTGTGTGAATGAAAGTATATGGGTGTTTTCAGTAATGGGTTGCAGCTCGAAGGACATCCGCTGCATAAAAACATATGCTGGATAAGTTGGTGGTTCATTCCACTGTTGCAACCCCAGATTAATAAAGGGACTAAGCTGAAAATAAAATAAATGAATATATATTCACATGAATACAGTTTATTCACATATATTCCATTTATTCACATGGTTTTCCCACAGTCATTCTGCCCTTAAAGGGACACCTTGTTCACCCAAAAGTAAAAAAAAATCTGTCATCCTTTATTCTCCTTCAAGTGTTTCCAAACCATTATGAGTTTCTCTCTTCTGTCAAACACAACATAACATATTTTGAAGAAAGCTGAAAACCTATAACCATAGTATTTTTTTCCTACAATGGAAGTCAATGGTTACTGGTATTCAACTTTCTTCAAAATATCTTATTTTCTGTTCTACAGAAGAGAGAAACTCATAATGGTTTGGAAACACCTGAGAGCAAATAGTGTGTAAATTGTCATTTTTTGGTCAACTATCCCTTTAAGAGTTTCACCACACAATAATGTTAGTTCTGAGTTTTGTTCAGAAAGAAGATTACAGTCAGTTTGTGCCCTCTAGCAGGTATATAGAAGTAATTCTGCTTTCAACACACTGGTTTTATTTTTATAGTGTGCATATGCTTTTAAAAGAGAATCTGTTATTATAAAAATAATACAAATATTGAAACACAATGCATTTTTAGAATAGCTCTGTATAGATTTATGCTGGATAAGTTGGCGGTTCATTCCGCTGTGGCGATAGCTGATTATAAAGTGACTAAGCTGAAAGAAAATGAATGAATGAATTCTAGAATCCCCCATATGTAGTGTCCTCACTGACACGTGCCTCATGCAAACAAAAGCAAATGATGGCCAGCATTCAAATGTGATTGAGCTCATGTGACCTAAAAACACCTATAAAGTGTATGCATTTAAGCAGGCCTACCTGACCAGATCTATTCAAATAATGCAAACGAGAGGCTTTCTGCTGTTTATCTCACTGTATGGTATCAAGTGGCACAGCTGCGACGTTCAGTCATGAAAAAACATCAGCTTTTCATGCTTCTGACGCTTAAACTGTACAGAAATCTCTTACCTGATAATCCTGATGTTCAACTCCAAATCGCTCTCTCAGATTCCTGAACACCAGAGGACAGTACTCCTTAAACTTGAAATGTCCAGGGAGGTTTTCCCTGAAAATATACAAATAAATTCATACAAATTGTGGTTCTTAACTGCGTAAATGCATCTCTAATACTTCTAATAATTTCTCTTTATTGCATGGAAATTATATATTATTTTCTTAATAAATTGCAAACTTAAACACAAAAATGTGTGGAGATTATTGTAAAAGGCAAAAAAAAAAAAAAAATTAAATAATAATAATTATATATATATATATATATATATATATATATATATATATATATATATAATAAAATAAAATTATAAAAAAAAAATAATAATAAAAAAATAAATATATATATAAGTGGTGGGCCATTATCTGCGTTAACGTGCTGTGTTTATGCAAGACTCTTATTATGCGATAAAAAAAATATGGCGTTAATCTATTCTTAAAGTTGGGTTGGGAGCTGGGTCTACTCTACGCAAGCTATGAAGACTTTCACCTTGATATTTTAGTGCGGATGTATACCTGACCGGTGAGCCGTCTGACAAAAAGTGCGCTTCTGTGTCAAATCAGCAGAAAGCCCTTCTGTATCTTTCACTTACTTCAAAGACACAACTGACTGCGCTTACATGGACATCAGTAATCTAGTTATTTGCCTTAATAGACAATAATTTAATTAAGGTGTTTACATGAAGTGCTTTCATGTAAGAGTTCCCTGTAATTTTGGGTGACGTAAACTGCAGTTCGGCAGTTTCACTTTAACTCATGAACATTTCATTCATGCCCCCGTGACAAACTGTGGTGTTAGACGCAAATAAGGAGTAGGGACTGGAGAGAGTGTTATGGAATTTAATAACACACGCAGAATGGAAAGAAAAAAGCGTCCGCATTTCGCGATGTGTGTGTGTGTGTGGTCCTTTACTGACAGCAGTGTGTGTGGATCTTGTCGGAAAATATGGAGAAAAGTCCTACATGGCGGTAATAGTTTGATTGCGGTGTTTACTTCAATATTGCCACTAATATCTGCGTACTCCACGTCTTAATTCCATTTCTGTTTAGTTCAGTGATGACTTTAGTCAGATTAAGGTAATCAAAAATCGCTGTTTGGAGCTTATTTAGACCTACAGTTCAACATTCATGTTTAACTGAATAAACAGTAAACACAAGCACATCTTATTGAACATCATTTATTTTCATCACCAATTATCATAGTAGAACACTTTCTCAAGCAGTTTGTGATGCATTTTGGAAACCGGAGATGAGCCCCTGGTCTAATGCGCCACCTGGCTTGAGAAACCCATTCTCAAAGACTTAAACACTGAAATGAGTGAAACTATATATATATAACTAATTATATATATATATATATATATATATATATATATATATATATATATATATATATATATATATATATATATATATATAAAATTATATAAAATTATATACAAATATGAATAAATTAATTAAAAATATATATTTGTATTTGCATATATTATTATTTATATGATTATTTTATTATAATTAATAGTTAATGATACATTAATGAATAAAAACTATTTATTAAATATTATATTATAATAAATAATTAATTATGAATTAAAAAAAGAAATATATATGAGTGTAAATGAATAAATCATGTAATATGAATATATGTGTGTGTAAATAAAAAAAGATATAATTTTATTATTTATTTCCATTCTCCTTACAGGCACAGTTTCTTTAACTTTTATATTACGTTACATGTCATTTTGACCCAAACACAAGCTGTCAGAAGTACAACTTGTGTACAGTGCATTTTTCAGTGGAATGTGCATGATTTTTTTATGATTATGATCTTTATGGGTCAATTTGACCTTCAATTTCATGGTTAATGACAGCTGCTGTTTTGCCAGACTCTAAACTTCCCTCTGAGGGTGTTAACATTCATGCATTTGGGCAGATTCTCTGTTACTCAGACAATTTTACACTGCATTGAACTTTTATATCATTTTAAGCAGGGTTGTTTTGCAGGGAGTTGCTATCGGCATATTCACTTGAGCATCATAAATACAACTAATGAATAAAACTATGAATTATTATAAATAAAAAGCATCTCCAATCCCTTTTTAAACATCATTCATTCTCATGTTTATTTTAATTGTAATGTGTGTTTGATATGCATTGTTATATTGAAAAGATAATAATAGTGTTAAATACTGGTTCGAGTTCCGGTTGGGTCAGCATTTCTGTGTGGAGTTTGCATGTTCTCCCTGTGTTGGCGTGGGTTTTCTCTGGGTGCTCCGGTTTCCCCCACAGTCCAAACACATACGCTATAGGTCAATTGAATAGAGTAAATTGGCCGTGGTGTATGTTTGTGTGTGAATGAGTGTGTATGGGTGTTTCCCAGTACTGGGTTGCAGCTGAAAGGGCATCCACTGAGTAAAAAGTAAGGTTGGCGGTTTATTGCGCTGTCCGACCTCTGAAGTAGAGACTAAGCTGAAGGAAAATGAATGAAAGGAAGGAAATGATATACTATTGAACACTTATAAATACTCCAGGGAAGTTTGAGTGATATGACAGAGCTTCTCTGAATAAATGATATGCTCTGTCCTTGTGTTTTTGCTTGGAAATTGCAGACATTTCATCATAAGAACTGTGGGTAAGGTTGAATATTAGAGGGGTCACAAGTTTGGAGTGTTTGCCAGAAACTCCCCCTCCATCACCAATAAAAGTCTCCATACCAGGACAGATTATGAGGTTTACAAAAGATTTGTGTAATTCACATGTGGCCATGCAAAACAGTCTGAACGCCGTGACTATTTAAAACCAGACATGACAAATATGTTTTCAAAATATTAATATTTACGCTGTTTTTAAATACAAAAATAGGAAGAATTAAAGTTAAACTGATCTGCACTTATTAAAGCCACAAAACTATTAAAGGACAGGAGATTTATATCATGAATAATGTCTTTCTTACTTAAGAGTTTTTATTTTGTTTATTGTTCAAATATCTTTTAAAAAAGTTAAAAACAAGACACATTTTCTACACTGCAAAAACTGCTTTTCTTATTAGGGTTTTGTTCTTGTTTCAAGTCTAAATATCTAAAAATCAGTGATTCATTCATTTTCTTTTCGGCTTAGTCCTTTTATTAATCCAGGGTTCGCCACAGCGGAATGAACCACCAACTTATCCAGCACATGTTATATGCAGCAGATGTCCTTCCAGCTGCAACCCATCTCTGGGAAACATCCATACACACTCACTCCCACTCATACGCTACGGAAAATTTAGCCTTCCCAGTTCACCTGTACTGCATGTCTTTGGACTGTGGGGGAAACCGGAGCACCAGGAGGAAACCCACGCGAACGCAGGGAGAACATGCAAACTCCACACAGAAACGCAAACTGACCCAGCCGAGGCTCGAACCAGCGATCTTCTTGCTGTGAGGCGACAGCACTATCTACTGCACCACTGCGTCGTCCCTATCAAAAATTCATTACATCAAAAAGCTTTTTTTGCATTATTTTGCTTGTTTTAACAAAACACTCACTTAATTTTGACTATTTCTTAAATTTCTGAATTAAATTAGTGACTTAAATGCTTCTTGATTTCATAATTTTTAGATATTTGGAATAGCATTTGTTTGAAAATTTGAAGATTGTTGTCTTGATTCTTTTGTTTTCTGAAATAAAAGAAAAAAAATCTTAAATATGAGCAAAACAATCTTATTTTAAACCATTCATTCATTTTCCTTTGGCTTAGTGCCCTTTTTTATCAGCGGTCGCCACAGCGGAATGAACTGCCAACTATTCCAGCATATGTTTTACACAGCGGATGACCTTTCAGCTGCAACCTAGAACTGGGAAACACCCACACACGCATACACTACAGCCAATTTAGCTCATTCAATTCCCCTATAGCGCATGTGTTTGGACTGTGGTGGAAGCCTGAGCACCCGAAGAAAACCCACGCCAACATGAGGAGAACATGCAAACTCTACACAGAAATGCCAACTGGCCTAACTGGGACTCGAACCAGTGACCTTCTTGCTGTGAGGCGACAGTGCTAACCACTGAGCCACCCCATTTTAAACCAAAGACAAGATAATTTTGCTTACCCACTGGCAGATTATTTTGCAACTAGAAGTCAAGTTATTATTTGTTGTTCATAAAACTTGGATAGGCGACAAGACTTTTGTCAGGTAGTGTATATGTATTGTAATGTGCTTCCTGAAAACAAGACAATAAAGTTTTACAAATAACTGAACAGTTTTTCGATAGATTTTAGACTAGAAGTAAAACAAAACTAAAATATTTTTTGCAGTGTAGCTATTTTTTGACCATTTTAATTGCATATTTATTCATCTGTAAATTTATATGTAGCCAGTCATGAAATGACTTAATTTTAGACAGTGCCAGGCAGTCATTTGTACTGACATGCCAAATAAATGTACCAAAACTGACATGCCTATTGTTAGTCTGTCGGTCAGAAAGAGTTCCAGTGAAGTGTGTGGTGCAGAGTGTGTTTAATATGCCTTACTTGTTGAACAAATGATTGTTGACCTTCATCTTTATGTTGGCTTTGAAGTCGTCTGGAAGCAGCATTACTGGCATCGGCACTTGGAAGAGGTCGTTTATCTGCAATAGTTAAATGTGGGACGGGTTAAAAGGTTAAGGATGGCTGAACAAACATTTGCATTGGCGTTAATATAAATTAAAGGCACAGAATGCCATTTTGTCCACTAGAGGGGGTGTGTTCACAACAAACAAAGGCGTAGTTTGATGATAATTTTGACATATTATTTCTGACTTTAATGCAATATATCTGAGTTAAATATTGACTTAATTGACTTAATATTAAGT
Organism: Danio aesculapii; assembly: GCF_903798145.1. Lineage (NCBI taxonomy): Eukaryota > Metazoa > Chordata > Actinopteri > Cypriniformes > Danionidae > Danio > Danio aesculapii. The sequence continues at coordinate 2,433,959 of NC_079445.1, read as the reverse complement.
TTAATATTGACTTAATTTGATTGATTTAGGAATTGTTAGACATTTGGACAAGCATTTGATTGCAGTGTAGAAAATTAAAGATTGTTTTGTTTTCTGAAAAAAAAAAGTCAGAATTGAATGCAATTTTCTTCTTTAAAACAAAGTAAAACAATTTAATTTTAAACCAAAGACAGGATCATTTTGTTTACCCAACTTGCAGATTATTTAGCTTGTTTTATAGAAAATTTCACTTTATTTTCAGAAAACAAGACAGTAATTTTTTAACAAATAATAGATTTTTCTTTTGGACTAATTGATATTTTGACTAAAAACAAAACAAAAACTCAAAGAAAGAAAGTTTTGGGTTTTTTTGCAGTGTACTGTAGCTATTTTTTGACCATTTTATTTGTACATTTATTAATATGTAGTCAATCATAATTTCTAATCCAAATATCTACAAATTATTAAGCAAAAAAAATATTCATTCATTCATTTTCCTTTGGATTAGTCCCTTATTTACCAGGGGTCGCCACAACAGAATAACCCACCAACTATTCCAGTATATGTTTTACAAAGTGGATGCCCTTCCAGCTGCAACCCAGTACAGGGAAACACCCATGCGTTATCACATTCTCACACACGCTGTGTCTGAGTGTGTTGATTTTGTTTGTCCTTTAAGGCTGAAACAAACCAAACAAGAGAAACGCTGAAGCAATTGCTGATGAGAGATGAACGCGAATCGGCAGGAAAGCAGCAGAGCTTTTATTATGCCACAGTTCAGAACTTCCTGTTTTTCAGCTCATGGAGATGAAGCATCACTGATTTATCAGACTAAATACATTTTAGGCTTCGGTTATAGTGCAGCCTAACAAAACACACAACATATAAAAACCTCGCTGCTGTTTCCCTGTTTTCTAGAAAGCCAAACCTCAAATCAAGGGTGTGTGACGTCATTAGCATGAAAAAAGAAACATACATATTATGCTTTTAATGACAGCTCTTCTCCCAAGCACACTAATATTAAACAATGGACCTCATACTTTAGCACAATATATCATAATATATATAATATTTAAGCACCACACACACACACAAAAAAAATGATTAGATTTTGAATAAGAAAGTCTATAGAAACACATACCGTGTGATTGATGCCCCACATGAACACCGTCAGGATGGGGTCGCTGGCCCAGAACACCTCCACTTTTTGATGCACGAAGTGTTTTTTCTTGCTTTTGGTTCGTGAAAGTCTTCTCCCCGAAACAGCCCCTGACTTAGCAGGGGAAGACATCATTGCAGAAATCTAATAATCAACAGCTCGGTTATGACTTTGAGTGTCTTAAAAATCCAACAGACACTAATTATTGCAACTCAATACAGTAGTGAATAAACCTCTCCTCCGACTTGCTCAAAAACACAAGAGAAATACACTTGTAATAGCTTGATCCAAAACAGTCACATGCTTAATCAGCATTTCTGTTGGAGGCGTGTAGTTTCTCTCTTGAAGAAAAAATAATCCTCCTGGACAAATAATTGCCTGAAAGCAACAAATCTAGCAGTTTTTGTTAATACGGGGTTTATTTAATGCTCGTCCAGTGCTGGTGAAGGGATGAAGTGTGTGTGTACTGAGCTGAGGCGGTTAGTTGTGTTGACATAGGCAAATTTTTGCTCAGCCTTGCTGCAGTTTATTTCACCAGCACAATTGAACTGCATTTAAAACAAATGTGCTTACTTTATAATTACATAACTCTAACATATTTATGTGAATATATAAGAATATCCATGTTAATGTTATGTTTTTATATACATGGTTCTCAAAAATAGGCTATAGAACAATTAATAATGTCCTATATTTCTAGACTGAGGTAATGTTGGTTTTCACATTTGTTCACTTTTGATAACTTGTGATGCTCTCTATAATGTTTATTACACTACTTCAAGTTTACTCGGTCAAAAAAGACTTCAATGATAAATATGACTTCAAAACGACATTAGCTCTATTTAATTGACTGTAAACAACGTTGTACTTTCATAGTCATTGGCTGCTAATACGATTTCAATATTTAGGATTTGCAAAATACACTTTTCTGAAATTATATTATCAAGGAGAAATTCCAAGTGTGTGAATATAAAAGCAGCTTTACCTCAGTAGATTAGAGGTCACTGTTTAATCCTATCTGAAGTTATCCTAAAAGGACTAAATGAGCAGTTTTAAACATATTTTATGAGTTAAGTATATTCTGAACCACAGTATGAAGACATTATTAAATGAGTTAACTTATTATGTAAAAAAAAACAGAGATCAAAATGATAAATCAGATATTTTCCAGTGATTGCAGTTAATCAGGCACCTCCTGCTGGTTATTTCCTTAAAGTTCGCTTGAATTCCAATTCGTTTATTTTGCTAGCTCACATTGTTATTCTTAAAGTGAATAATTAGTCCGTGCAAGTTAATCTCCTGGAAACAGCGTTTGTTGTGGTAATCTTCAATGAAATTCTGTTCATTTGCTTGTCATGACAGGGGTCTTTCTGTTGACGTCAACCAGAGGATTTCCATAGCAACCGCATATTAATACCCTCTCTTACCGTTAGTTTGCTATGAGCATGTGTAAGACAAAGTCTCACCCCTTTCTCTATATTCTGTTTCTGTTGGAAGTACATTAACATACTTCAATTAAAAATATATATATATTTAAAACAACAACAACAACATACTCAAATAAAAGTCTCAGCAACTTCCGGTTCAAGACTTTAATTCGCCACGTTTAAGATATGTTTTCTTTAAAAAAAAAAAAGTAGTGGTCTTCACTGCCTGATTGATATACTATATAAAGTGAGTATCCGACCTGACAAGAAGCACTGCATTAAATTACATTTTTCCCCACCATGTCTTCAAAATATGGAAATTTATTTTACTCCAGTATTTTCAATGGCGTTTCTTTCAAAGTCCCTTTAAGGCAAGTCTTAGTGTTTTCTGTCACCGTTTGTTTAGCCTGCATCTCAAATTTAACAGGGAGGGTGGATAATACATTTCCATACACACAAACACACGCTCTTTGTTAGGAATGCCTGTGCGGTCACTTGTTCATCAATGTAGAAAAGTCATATAAAATTATAATTTTCGTAATTTAAAAAAATATTTGCATACTGACCACCGGGAAAACTCCCGATCATAGATATATATATGTGTATATCTTTGGCTCTGGATGAACACAGTCCTCCACTGCAGCTTGGTCCCACATTCACTGTTCCTATTTACTGTGACCTTTTATGTGAAGCTGCTTTGACAATCTACATTGTATAAGCGCTATACAAATAAAGGTGAATTGAATTGAATTGAATTTCAAAGGAGCTCTACACTGTACTAAAATGGCGGCTCTATTGACGTATTCCTTCCAATAGACAACAACAGTGTAGACGACATCTAATGTAAATAATGCTGGTCTTAGCTGGTCAGGCTGGAAAATTACCAGCTAAAACCAGCTTGACCAGCTGGGCCAGGCTGGGAGCCCAGCCAAAACCAGCTATGTCCATCTTAAACCAGGCTGGTCAAGTTGGTTTTAGCTGGATTAAGCTGGTCATTTTCCAGCCTGACCAGCTAAGACCAGGCTGGAAACCAGCCTGGAAATGGCCAAAATCCCTTTAAGACCAGCTTGGTCAACCAGCTAAAACCAGCCAACCAGCCTAGGCTGGTTTAAGCTGGATTTTTCAGCAGGGTACAATTTTTTTTAATGATAATTTAACTTTTTTAAATAAATTAATCAGATGCCAATGACTTTTTTTTTGTTATACAAAGCTTATTTCCAGTCAGTTTGATTGATATAAATTGAGATCACTAGAAACGTTTATGTCTATGTTGGATGTGTGTTCAAACTAGGATTGGGAGATTATTGCTCAGATTAGTCTTGTTATTCTGTTTTTATTTGACCAATATTAGACTCAAATATGGTCTTGAACTGAGCCACATGTACAACAGAATAGTAGCGTACGGCAGGCGACACTGAAATCACAGAGACTGAGTTAAGAGTGAAGAGAAATACTTATTTATGACACATCCCTCAATGTTTTCCTGTTTGTTTTGTGTCACCCAAAATAATAAGTTGTTTAAACTTTAAAATTACTCTTCAGAAAAGGAACTTTTATATGAATGTGTCCTTAATGCAGATGCTCATTGTTTCTTGAGTTACATTGTCTTCTTTGATTCTAAGAAAGTGTTTCAATCTCTTTATTTTTACATGTATGTACATTCTTTAAAATTGCACACAAAAAGGGTCTCAAATATACACACACAGATATTGTGCAGCTATTTCAAAGAAAGGACAGTTAGCTAATATATTAATATATAAGTGAAGTTATGTATGCAACTTAAATATATTAAGAAATGTTAAAAAAAATATACATTTTATGTTTACTGTAATTTGTTCAAGACATATAGCACATTAATGGGAGATGGCATTGACTAAAAGAGTATATTATATTTTTTTACAGCTGAACATAACTGACGTTATAAAGCTTTTAAAAATGAAGAAAAAAATGCTTTTAAGTAGTTCTGGCAGTCTGTGCATGAGAATTAATGAGACATAATGCTGCAAACATATTTGTCACCACCAGAGGGAGATGAAGGACTGTAAAGGCTTGTGGCCGCAGAATTCTCAGTGTTTGTTGTCGCTTTCGCTGGCTCTTTCTCTGTCTCAGATTTATAAACAGATTTCAATGTGAAGTTCTGTTAAGCGCTGTTACAGGAGATTGATCCATCGCTTCTCCTACGGGACGAAGTCTTTGATCCTTTCTCATCGACACACCAGCAGTGGCCTCTTTGCATTCCTCGTGACGAGCGACACTGTTTCCAAAAGGGTCGAAACAGAGAGAACACCATCTATATTATTGCTTATAAAGAACAGATTGCATTGTTATAATATAGATAATGACTGCAAGTGAGAGCATACAGTAAACAAGACAAAGACAATCGGAAATGTTTGATGTAACAATTCAGAATTCACAGATTTATTATTTTATTAAACATTTCGTATTTGAAACATTCATTCATCTGTCTTAGTGTACGTTCACCCTAAAATGAAAATTCTGGTATTATTAACTCACCCTCATGTTGTTTCAGTCTTTAGAACACAAATTAAGATATTTTAGATGAAATCCCGAAGCTCTCTCGTCCTCCATAGACAGCAATGGTCCAGAGTTCTTGGAGCTTTATATGAATACAGTTACACTACTAAAGTCACATGGATATTTTTGACAATGTTTTGGATCCTTTCTGGACTTTGAGTGTCTCAGGACCCTTGCTGTCTTTGGAGGATGAGAGAGCTCCAGGATTTCATCTAATTTCGTTGGCTGAGAAAGCTTATCGAGCTGCAATTTAAGAAAACACATGCAATTACAAAAATCACCAGCAAATTAAGAAAAGATCTCCAACAGTTTGATAGCACATGTGTTGCAAATCCTCACAACGCAAACACTTTAAAAAAACATGCCGCGTTTTCCAAAAATCCAAACAAATTAATAAAATGCGCTGTATTTTCTCTCAACGCAAACGATTTATGAAAACCTGCTGCATTTTTCCATAACACTTGCAAAAATATCGGAAAACACAATGGAAATGTCTCAAGGAGACCCAAAAACGTGACGGCCGCCACTGTGGCGTGACTATTGCTCAGTGAAATTATACACTGCAAAAAATAAATCTGTAAAATTTACGGTAAAAAAAACGGCAGCTGTGGTTGTCTAGCCTGATCTCATGAGAAAACTTAAGTATTTTACGTTTTGTCAGTTTAGTGGCTAATTTGTACGAATAAAGTCGTACGAAATTGTACGATTTTAAAAAGGAGGCGTGGCACCTAACCCCACCCCTAAACCCAACCGTCATTGGGGGATGAGCAAACCGTACTAAATTGTACGAACTAGATCGTACGAATTCATACGAATTAGCCACTAAATAATAAAGTTACGAATTGGCGTGAGATTGCGTTGGGTCGACAGTATTTTACCTTAAAAATATGGTACAAACCGTAAAAGTAATTCCTCATTTTAACAGTAATCTACCGTATTTCATTGATTTAGAGATGTAATATGTCTGTATTTTGAATTACCAACATCACCACATCTTTTGTTACACAGTAATAACACAGTAACCAAATGCAGGAGGTGATGAGAAAATTACATAATGAAACAATACTCACCACAATCATCTTATTCCACATGCCAAAAAGAGTATCAGTGCATAGCAGGTGCTCCATGTCATTCAGACAGCTACTAAACACCAGTATGGTGACACTCATAAAATTATAAAACGCATAAAAGTCATGAAATAAACATTGTTTATCAACATTAGATCTAACATAAATCTCTAATGTACATCACTGATGGGGAAACAACTAAAAAGATCCATAGTAATGTCAACAAATGGTCATGCAGGGAATTCTGGGAAAGTCAATTCACAGTTATTCACTGTGTATATTAAGGAAACATCCTGTTAACCAGGTTATGGATTTTTGCTGTAGCATTTTTACAGTTTTTACTGGTGAAATCACGGCCATTTTTTACAGTGGTGAGCTTTGAAAGGTGAGCTTTTGGTTTGTTTATTTTAACATCCTGTTTCCCGTGACCTAAATAGCCAGGTCCGTCACGTTTTAGGGTCCTCTTGAAACATTTCCTTTGTGTTCTGTGCTGTTTAAAAGTGTTGTGGAAAATGCAAATGTAAAGTGTTTGCATTGTGTTTGCACGTGTGCTGTCAAACGGATGAAGATCTTTTCTTAACTTGCTGACGTTTTTTGTAATTGCACACGTTTTCTTAAATTGCAGCACGTTAAGCTCTCACGGCCAGCGTATCTAAAATATCTTTATTTGTGTTCTGAAGATGAACAATGGTCTCAGAGGACTGTAATGACATGAAGCAGAGTAATTCATTCAATCATTTTCTTTTCGGCTTTATTAATCAGGAGTCGCCACAGCAGAATGAACCGCCAATTTATCCAGTATATGTTTTACGCAGCGGATGCCCTTCCAGCTGCAACCCATCACTGGGAAACACCCATAGACTCTTGCATTCACACACACTTATACACTACGGACAATTTAGTTTATTCAATTCATCTGTACCACATGTCTTTGGACTGTGGGGGAAACCGGAGCACCTGGAGTATACCCACACGAACATGGGGAGAATAGGCAAACTCCACACAGAAACACCAACTGACCCAGCCGAGGCTTGAACCAGCGACCGTGCAACTCACTGTGCCACTGTGACGCCCCCGCAGAGTATTTTTGGTTGAACTAACCCTTTAAAAAGCCTGACATGCACTGCAAAAAATTTCTTTCTCAGTGGTTTTGTCTTGTTTGCAGTCTAAATATCTAAAAACTCTTAAATCAAGAAGCATTTTCTAGACAAGTCCAAAAAATGTTGTTGTTTTCAGAAATAATATGTCAAAATTAAGCAATTTTTTTACTGAAAACAGGCAAAATAATCTGCCAATGGGGTAATAAACTTGTTTTTGGTTTGCAGTATTTCGCTTACCCCATTGGCAGATTATTTTGCTTGTTTTAAGAAAAAACTCACCTAATCTTGACATCTGAAAAGAAACTAATATTGATTTTTCTTGTCTATATAGAAAATGTTTTTTGATTTAAGAATGTTTAGATATTTGGACTAGAAACAAGACAAACTCTATTAGTAAGCAAAGCAGTTTTTTGCAGCGCTGTTGCCATCTTGATTTTTGCACTTCTAAAGCAGCTTCTCTATTTTCTACTCACCTGTTTCCTCCTGAATGACCCCTGTCTGTCACAGTTTGGGATGTAAATGTCCTGAACCGAGCGAATCACTGTCAGCTCTATACTCTGGAGCACTGAGTTCAGCAGTTTGCGACATGGACCCTGCGTTATAATAAAATACATTATTAATGCAATTAACATTTATCCAGAGCTCTGCTTTTACAAGGCGGCATGGTGGCCTGTGAATGAATGAATGAATCGATGAATGAGTGAATGAATCAGTGAATCAATGAATGAATGGACTTGTCCAGTCCAGAGTCATAAGCAGAAATATTACCTTTTCGTTGTTCTCTGCAGTGGTTGTCGGTTCGTAGTCTGAAACATTACAAAGTAAAAAATGTAAAAGTGAACAGCAGATAAATAGTTAAACAATATTATTTATATATTTACTGTAAAATATAGAAATGTTTTCACAGAATAAAGTTTGGTTCCACTTTATGTTCACACAATTTACACTATTTACTACAGGCTTATTACCTGCCTATTATTAAGATAATAACTGTTCATTTGCACTAGTTATTGTACCTCCCTCATCTTACTCAATACCTAATCCAACTACTAGCTTGCCAACTATTAATACGCAACTAATAAGTAATTTATTGAGCTAAACCTCTTAGTTAATGTCTTGTTTATAGTGTGAATAATGTGATCCACTTTATTTGACAGTGTCCAGTGTAACTATTTATTACCTACTAAGTAATGTTTATTAATAACATGTACTCACAGTACTATATGGTTAGGGTTTGAATGCATGTACATGCAATTATGCATAATTAATTGTAAATATTAGTAAGTTACATGGAACAAGCTAAAATACAGCGCTGCATCATGTTTTTACAGTAAGTTTGGTGGTTTCTCTTGTATAGATGTTTAAATGTGTAAGTGGAACAGTAATTTTTTGTCATACATCTTCAAACAACTCACACTTGTTGTCAATGTTATTTACTGTGCTTTTGGTATCACTTTATTTTCATGAACTAGCTGAACACACGTTACATTGCAGCTACATGCCGGATCTCATTAGAGTATTAGTAGGCTGTCTGTTTAATGTCTGCTGATGCTGCTCCACCAACACACTCCTCACTATAAAAAAACATTGCATGTAAAGGTCAATTAACCCTAACCCAACGGTCAACTGTTGAGAATACACTGAGGATTAATAGTCATTTAGTTGCAGTGTAACTTATAATCAACAAAATGTGTTAGAGGAACTCTCAAAATAATGTGATACCTTACTTTTTGTCTATGATATACATCTACACTATAAAAAATATCCATCAATTAGCAGCTTTTCATATGTTGTGCATGCATGTTTTTTATATTTCTCCACTTATTTCTGCTTTTGAATTGCATTATGGGAGCTTGATCTTTCTTCCAACAACTTTTCTGCTGTTTTACAGACTTATTTCTTTAGATATTTTCATTTTTTAGACATTATATTATTTCAGCAACTAAAATGTCAACAAAAGTAATTTTATTAAACTGTAGAGATGAATTTTCAACATCAAAAGTCAACAGAGCAGATAGATCAACATCCCATAATGCAATTCTAATGCAAGCTACTTTTTAACAGTGTACATGCTCAATGTTTACACTGCAAAAAAAAAAAAAAAAAATGTAATGACAACAAATATTTTTATGTTGCTTTAACTCATTTTAATAAGTTAAACAAGTTTTAATTTTGGCGACACAGTGGCTCAGTGGTTGGCACTGTCACCTCACAGCAAGAAGGTCACTGGTTTGAGTCCCGGCCAGTTGCCATTTCTGAGTGGAGTTTGCATGTTCTCCATATTGGCGTGGGTTTCCTCCGGGTGCCGGCAAGCGCTAAAAGGAACGGCGTCACACCGCCCTGCAGCGTTCGCTTAAAAAACGAAATGCAGCCATACGTACCTCCGGCTACATAATTCGCGGTCTCCAGAAACGTCCTCGGGACTACGTTTTCAGAATGAGCCTGGGTTGCTTTTATTGACATTTTAATGGTTTGGAGATAATAATATAATGTTTACAACATAATACATAGAGAAATAAGTCTGTAAAATAACAGAAAATGTGCTATCAGCTTATTACAAGGTGTTTGTAGCGTAATATACAACACCAACCCAGACAATATAGCACTGTCAACTATTAAAAACGTCAATAAATGCCACTTTTTTTCGAAATGTTCGAGGAATGAGAAATTTTAATCTAATTAAATTTAGGCAGCAAGTTTAGTTTGATCCTCAGAACTTTCTAACCAGAGGAAATCCATTCAGTTTCTAATCACTTTGAATAATACACAATAAAAATGCTGGATTCCACACAATCGATTTGTGTTTGGACAACATGAAGAAATTTATATGGATTGAACATAAAACAATTAAGTTGTCCACCCCGAAAAGACTCAAGAATTGTGTCGTTGCAGCTCCTTTTAAATATGTAGCTTGAACAAACAGCAAATGTCATTTATTGGAGTGTATTGGTCTTACCTGTAGGTGGAGGGACATCTGAGATGGTGTTTTTGCTGTTTTTGCATACTCCTCGTCCCTGAAGCAGCGCCTGAAGAGGACTTTGGTCTCCTATTGGAGGAATACAACGGAGTCCTGAAGCACACGGTAGCGTATAAACCCCGCAGGGTTCATCTAACGCCAGCATGGATGTCATCTCATCTCCAGATCTGTGGCTCTTGAGCTCCCCTGAGGTGCACAACGAACAGAACTTTTTCAAGCCTAATACAAGCGAGCTGGAGGCAAAAACGCTCAGTTGAATGGTGACCCAGAGAGTTAGTAAATGAGGCAGAGACATCATCTTCAATCAGTGTTGAGAGATTGTGAAGTTCCTCCTTGATTTTCAGACATCAGATGTGTAAAGATAGTAATTGGATAAGAATTGGACTAGAAGTGAGACTTGGGCTGCTTTTAAAGAGCTGGGATGCTGGGAGGGATGCTGGACGCTTGATAGGAGGTGGAGTTTTTATTTTTTTCATATGAGTCTCCCTCCCATTTCTGCCACAGCAGCTGAATATGAGAAATTATTGAATGGTTTAAGGAGATGCAGACTAGAAACAGGTCGAATGATCTTGCAGTGCAGTAATATAGAGTTACAGTCAGAATTATTAGCCATCCCTCCTGTGATTTTTTTCATTTTCAAATGATTTTTAACAGATTCAGGAATTTTTCACAGTATTTCCTATAATATTTTTTCTTCTGGAGAAAGCCTTATTTGTTTTATTTTGGCTAGAATAAAAGCAGTTTTTCATTTTTTAATCAATATTATTAGCCCCCTTAAAGGGCACCTAGGTTACCCCTTTTTCCAAATTTAATTTAAGTCTTTTGTGTCTCAAGAATGTGTCTGTAAAGTTTCAGCTCAAAACATCCATCAGATTATTTATTAGACCTTTTATAAGTCTATATTTTACAACTCTCTTTTTTTTTGTACTGCGCCTTTAAGCCTAGTCCTCCCCGCCCACCGTTTTTGTGTGCCTTTCAGCCTGCCTCAATCTTCTCTCTCGGCTGCCTCAGACAACAGACAGACAAAAAGGAAGAAGATCTCACGTAACATTTGAGAGAAATACTACAGTAAGAACTTTACCAATGAGTATTTGCAACCCAGGCTCATTCTCCCGTTGACGTTTCTGGAGACTGCGAATTATGTAGCCGGAGGTACGTATGGCTGCATTTCATTTTTTAAGCGAACGCTGCGGGGCGGTGTGACGCCGTTCCTTTTAGCGCTTACCGGCTGACCTCTTACCTTCGTGTGGAGGGCTTTCCCGCTGCAACCAGTTTGTCCGGTTAGCTCGTCCTGTACGTTGGCGGACTTGAGACGCAGAGAGGAGCTGACCACGATGACGACGAGTGGGTTTGAGTCCGGGGAAGAGCGGTTCCAGAAATCAGGCACGACAAAAACAGAATCTCAAGAAATAAAGTGAACAAGTTCATAACAGGGTGAGAATGTGGTAAAATCCGAAAACGTGGTAAAAAAAATCAGACGAGGGCTTTCTTTTCTGGACAGCTTTTGTAAATTGTTGGTTGGGTTTAGGGAAGTAAGTGGGCGGGTCAATCGGTAAAATTGGGTGGGTTTAGGGAAGGAGGAGGGTCAATCATTCAATCAATCAGCCAGTCGGACGGACAGACGGTCGTTCGACAGCGGCCTCTGGTGGGTTTACGCGAGAACAGCGCGGGCGTGAACGGCACTCGCGAGAGACATCTGAGAAGCGAAAAATCGCACACAGCGGCCTCTCGCGGATTCGCGAAAACAAAAACTGCAAAAAAAACTGACCTCCTGGGACGTATTTCGTGGTCTCCAGAAACGTCCACTGGACTACGTTTTCAGAATGAGCCTGGGTTGAGTATTTGAGGCATTTGTTGTGGAGTTGCAACAATGAGTCACACACAATGCCATTACAAAGTTCACGCATACACACAGATACACACAGATACACACATACACAGCGCGGACACGCACATGCGTTTAGCTTTGCACTCATTTTGCACGCATATGTGACAGGATAGAGGGTAATCTCCACTACTGTATGGATATCTGTTATGTTAATGTACAAAATAAACCTGATTTAACATCCACAAACCGCGATTGAAGCGTCTTCTTTTATAATTGTTCTGACACGCGGCTGTGCTGATGAAGTAAATCTGAAGTAAATCGCTGTAATTCATACATACATTCTCTGTTTTAAAACATGTTAAACTTGTACAACTCACTCTTGATCACGTTTGATGATGATTGATGACTCTAGCGAACTGAACAGGCCTTTTATTTCCGGTTGCTTTGCACACGTCCTGTCTTGTTGATATGATTATACACGTTACTACGGAAACATGTTAATAAGCAGCTGTCAATCAATTTGGTGGGCGGGGGGACGCACTACTATGTCCCGTTTTGGTTGATCTGAAAACCGCTCCAATTGGTCCACTGTTTTTATGTTGCTAAATTGAAAAAATAAAGGAGTGTGTGTGTGTTTATATCACCCCAATATGACTGTCTATACACTATACCTACACATATGTCTGTCCAAACAGCTTGAAAAGATTTTCACCAGAGGTGCTCTTTAAGCAATAAGCAGAGAGATTGGTCGGTCGGTCAGACAGTCAGTCTGTCAACAGCGGCCTCTGGTGGATTTACTTGAGAACAGCAGGTGTGAATGGCACTCGCGAGAGAAAGCTGAGATCTGAAAAAGCGTACACAGCAGCCTCTGGTGTATTCTCGAACCATGAACTTTCCTTCACCAAACTTGACTGATTTCTTGAATCTTGGGTCCATGTGGGTTCCAGTAGGTCTTCTGCATTATCAACTAGAAGTCAAGTTATTATTTTTTACTCTTACAACTGGGATCCATCACAAGACTTTTGTCTAGTAGTGTATACTACATGGCTTCTTTTTTAGACATCTCGCCTAGATTTTCAGATTTAAGTGCCACTTCCCTTTTGGATGTTGTTAAGGTATATTTTATTAGCTGTTTTGGCAGCAGTGCAAAAATGTCTCACACCCACAGAAACACCCACATGTTGCCAAGTCTTGGACTACCATAATAAATTTCTATTTTTTCTAATTGTTTCCATGTCCCCCCACCCAAACAGACATACACGTTGGTATTGGTAAACCATACAGAGACTCTCCATATAGGCGTAACATGTATTTAATACAGTAAAAAACATTTATTATTTGGCTCTACCCCTAAATCTAACCCTCAAAGGAAACATGGCAAAATTTTAATTTCAAAAGACTCATTAATTACAATTTTATTAAATTGGTGCTCATTAAAAATACTTATTATATGACCCAACCCTCACAGGAAACATGTGGCAAAACTTTAATGTCAAAAGACTCAATAATTACAAATTTAAAGGATTTTGACTTACAAGGACATCAGACATGTCCTGGTAAACCCCCATAATAGAGTACAACAATGTCAGACCCATGACAAAATACAAAAAAACTGACCTTGTAAACCACAAAAAAACAACAACAACAACACACACACACACAATGTTGTTGGTGGTTTACAGGGACTCTCCATACGCATAATGTATTTTATGCAGTAAAAATACTTATTATATGACCCAACCCTTACAGGAAACATGTGGCAAAACTTAAATGTCAAAAGACTCGTTAATTACAAATTTAAAGGATTTTGACTTACAAGGACATCAGACATGTCCTGGTAAACCCCCATAATAGAGTACAACAATGTCAGACCCATGACAAAATACAAAAAAACTGACCTTGTAAACCACGAAAAAACAACAACAACAACACACACACACACAATGTTATTGGTGGTTTACAGGGACTCTCCATACGCATAATGTACTGTTTTTTATGCAGTAAAAACACTTATTATATGACCCAACCCTCACAGGAAACATATGGCAAAGTTGTATTGCTAAAAGGCTCATCAATTATAATTTTGAAACATTTTGAATTACAAGGACATCAGGATTGTTCTGGTAAACCACCATAATAGAGTACAACAATGTCAAACCCATGACAAAATACTAAAAACTGTCCTTGTAAACCACCAAAACCAGCCTACACACACACGTTGTTATTGGTGCTTTACAGGGACTCTCCATAGGCATAATGTATTTTATGCAGTAAAAATATTATATGACCACAAGAAACATGTTTTAATGTCAAAAGATTAATTAATTACACTTTTAAAGCATTTTGAATTACAAGGACATCGCGCATGTCCTGGTAAACCACCATAATAGAGTACAACAATGTCAGACCCATGACAAAATACAATAAAACTGTCCTTGTAAACCACAAAAAACAACAACAACACACACACACACACACAATGTTATTGGTGGTTTACAGGGACTCTCCATACACATAATGTATTTTATGCAGTAAAAATACATGTTATATGACCCAACCCTCACAGGAAACATGTGGCAAAGTTGTATTGCTAAAAGCCTCATCAATGATAATTTTGAAACATTTTGAATTACAAGGACATCAGGATTGCTCTGGTAAACCATCATAATAGATTTCAACAATGTCAAACCCATGACAAAATACTAAAAACTGTCCTTGTAAACCACCAAAACCAGCCTTCACACACACAATGTTATTGGTGGTTTACAGGGACTCTCCATAGGCATAATGTATTTTATGCAGTAAAAATATTATATGACCACAAGAAACATGTCTTAATGTCAAAAGAATAATTAATTACACTTTTAAAGCATTTTGAATTACAAGGACATCAGGCATGTCCTGGTAAACCACCATAATAGAGTACAGCAATATCAGACCCATATCAAAATACAAAAAATGTCCTTGTAAACCACAAAAAACAACAACAACACACACACAATGTTATTGGTGTTTTACAGGGACTCTCCATACACATAATGTATTTTATGCAGTAAAAATACATATTATATGACCCAACCCTCACAGGAAACATGTGGCAAAGTTGTATTGCTAAAAGGCTCATCAATGATAATTTTGAAACATTTTGTATTACAAGGACATCAGGATTGTTCTGGTAAACCACCATAATAGAGTACAACAATGTCAAACCCATGACAAAATACAAAAAAACTGTCCTTGTAAACGTTGTTATTGGTGGTTTACAGGGACTCTCCATAGGCATTATGTATTTTATGCAGTAAAAATATTATATGACCACAAGAAACATGTTTTAATGTCAAAAGATTAATTAATTACACTTTTAAAGCATTTTGAATTACAAGGACATCAGGCATGTCCTGGTAAACCACCATAATAGAGTACAACTATGTCAAAATACAAAAAACTCTCCTTGTAAACCACTAAAACCAGTACCACACACACACACACACACACACACACACACGAACACAATCCTTTTTCATGAAGTCATGGTTGATCGCCTAATGACTTTAAGCCTGTTTTTCGAGAACTTCACCCTTGATCTGTCATTGCGCTGATTTCCCCATCGCAATGATGTCATAATTAATGGCCTTAAGTAGGAAAATGAGCACCACATCACAGGTGTTTCTGAGTGACACGGGGAAAAATGAACAAGGGCTTTTCCCCTCCAACCAGATTTTTTCAACGTCTCGCTGATATCCAAGGAAACGTGCCTTTGTGTGCGCTTCGTCATGCAATGTTCCCCCAGAAGATGGATGGCTGTCGTGGAAGGGTTTACATGCGTGTTGTTGGCAACCGGCCGTGTTTTCATTACTGCTACAGGTGTGCAAGTCAACTAGTGACCTTACATCTGTCAGTGTTCATTACATCTAACCGCGCACCTCAAAATAACACAAGTCATCAGTTCACCTGTGCTATATGATTTCGTATTATGGAGAAAGTTTCTCCTTGGATTGGGAATTAGTTTACTCTCCTTTTAAAGAGACCTATTATGCTAGGATAACTTGTTGTGTGGCAGCAGTGTTGAATATAGCCAGCCTCTAATGGTGAACATTAATTAATTCAAATGTTTAGCAATCATACTGTCTGAAGAAACACTTTGATTGACATTCTCCCTTTGTAGACGTCAGAGGGGGAAAGCTCCACCCACTAGTGACAGTCTCTCCCTCATTAGCATAAACTGCCCTGAGTGAGAAGCAGCTGTATGCCATTAAAGTTTTGAATCTGCTGCTATGCTGACACATAGGTGTTTGTAGCTCCGCCCTCTGTTGAAAAGAGTTTGAATTTAAAGCGACAGTCACCAAAACGCCACAATTAGGATCAAAGCCTAAAAGGGTCAGTTTCAGAGAGTTATACAACATTATTTGTGTGGTATTTTGAGATGAAACTTCACATTCCTTTTCGCGGTTAACAGCTGACTGCTTACTTCTGTATGGACGGCTTTCGCGCTGTTACCAGTTTGTCCAGTCGCTCACCATATACATTAGCGGACTTGAGATAGGGTTCGAGTCCGGCCAAGAAAGGTTCCAGAAAGCAGGTAAGACAAAAACAAAAGCCTAAAAATTTTATAAGCAAGTAAATAACAGGGTGAGAATGTGGTAAATCTGAAAACATGGTAAAAAATCAGGCAAGAGCTTTTCTTTTTCTGGATTGCTAGTCAAAACTGTTGGCTGGGTTTAGGGAAGGTGGTGAGCATGTCAATCTGTGCTTTTGAAAACACTATTGGTTGGGTTTAGGGAAGGAGGAGGGTGGGTCAGTCGATCAGTCAGTCAGTCAGTCAGTCAGTCAGTCAGTCGACAGCGCCTTCTGGTGGATTTCTGGTCGCGAAAGAAATTTAAGGTCTCAAAAAGGTCACAGCGACCTCTGGTTGGATTCGCGGAAACAAAAATGGCAAAAAACATACCTCCTAGGATGTATTTGGCGCTCTCCAGAAATGTATATAGGGGTGCATTTTCAGAATGAGAAAAGTGATGTTTTTGACTTTGCTGGCTCTTGTGTTGATAAAAGCCTGAAATCATCAGACAAGCGGATCTTGTGTCATGTGTGTGTTTAAAACAGCTCAAGACATCAGGCTCCGCCAGTGAGGGAAAAATGTAAATAAATACATCAATGATCTCCATTATTTACAGTAGATGACAGTCTGCCAGCACCTCCCTTTCCACAGACTGTTATTGGTCTTCTCTGACTCCCAGACACACACTCCTAATCTTTTTTTTGTCCTGCACTAATTGAAAATAACTATTTTGGTTAATTTAATTTTAATTCTTGTATTAACAAACCATCAACTAACACTACTAATTTGCCACTTATTAATAGTTATTAAGGTAGCTGTTGGGTTTAAGTGTTAGGAAGGAGGACCAAACCTCAAATAAAATAAATAAATAAAACTGAATAAAATAAAAATAGATAAATTAAGTAGTGTATGACTTAATAAAACAGATATATTGTATTGTTAAATTATTTTTAATGATTATTTTTTCCTTAATTTATTGTCATATTTATTCATTTATAAAAAATTTTATACAAATAAATAAATAAAATTAACAGTAGATAAATAATGTATGACTTAATAAAACATGTATGTTGTATTTTTTATTATATTTAATCCTAAATAAAAAAATCTTTCATTTATTATTTTATGCAAAATTCTTATTAATTAATTTCTTTTTCCATTTATATTATATTTTTGCATTTATTTATTTTGATATTTATTTATTCATGTGTTTATATTTATAAATAATTATACTAGATAAATAAATATATAAATAGACACATGAGTAAATAAATGTAAAAATAGAAAAATTTATTAAAATAAATTCATTAAATGTATTTTTTATTATGTTTTTTCCTTCGTTTATGTATTTTTTCCTTATTTTAAAATGTTATTAATTTATTCTTTTTCCATTTATTTATTTCCCTATTTATTTTTGCTTTGAAATAACTCCAGCATGAGTAAATGCAAATTTTTGGCTGAACTATCCCTTCTCATCCATCTATCCATCCATCCATCCGTCCGTCCGTCCGTCCGTCCGTCCGTCCGTCCGTCCGTCCGTCCGTCCGTCCGTCCGTCTATCTATCTATCTATCTATCTATCTATCTATCTATCTATCTATCTATCTATCTATAAATAAAGGAAGGAAAATGAATGAATGAATATATATATATATATATATATATATATATATATATATATATATATATATATATATTCATTCACAGCGGATGCCCTTCCAGCTGCAGCCCAGTACTGGGAAACATCCATACACACCCATTCACACACACATACACTACGACCAATTTAGTTTATTCAATTGACCTATAGCGCATGTGTTTAGACTGTGGGGGAAACCGGAGCACCCGGAGGAAACCCACGCCAACATGGGGAGAACATGCAAACTCCACACAGAAATGCCAACTGGTCCCGCCGGGACTCAAACCAGCGACATTCTTGCTGTGAGTCGACAGTGCGAACCATGGAGCCATCGTGCTGCCCATACATATATGTGTGTGTGTGTGTGTGTGTGTGTGTGTGTGTGTGTGTGTGTGTGTGTGTTTTTAAAAGCCATTATTTAATTCGTCAGTTCTCTCCCTTTCCCTCACCTATAACAGTGCATCTGATGGTGTAATACAGAATTACAGACATCAGATTATTGCTCGGCACACCTTTCTGTCCTCTAAAAACAAAGCTTACCTGTCTTCTCCTCTTTAGATTTTCCTTTCAGACCCATTAGACAGCAGCGCAGACAGATCCCTGCATTTCTATCTTTAATTTTAACCACAGATGTAAGGTGTGGACAGAGCTTGACTTTGTTTTGTTGACCTGCTGCCATGGCAATAAGCACACAGCACCAGCCAGACCCTTATTCCTCATCTTTCATTTTTTGTTGTGATTTTCTGTTTAAGCGTGAGAATCTCATCATTTATTCAGGTAGGCATTTCAATCGGTCAATCTGCATTCATTTAAACATGATTAGTTTGGAAAAACGTTATTGTAATGTAATTCTCGCTATTAATAAACCATCAACTAACACTTTTAGCTCTGCAAACGACTAATTTTCTACTTATTATACAACCCCCATCAGAAAAAGTTGGAACACAAAGACATTTCCTACTCTGCAATGTTTCCATTCCTTTCCACAACACTTAAAAGACCTTTAGAGACTGAAGACACCAAGTGATGAAGTGTTTCAGGTGTCATTTTGACCCATTCTTTCTGCAAACAAGTCTTGAGGTGGGCAACAGAATGGGGTCTTCATCGTTGCATATTGTGCTTCAAAATGCACCACAGATTCTCTATTGGAGACAGGTCAGGACTGCACACAGGCCAGTCCAGTACCTGTATCCTCTTCCTCAGCAGCCAGGACTCTGTAATGTGATTTTGCATTGTCTTGTTGAAACATGCATGGGCGTCCCTGAAATAGAAGGCAGCATATTGTGCTCCACCATGTACTTACTAATGGTTCCATCACAGCCACTCCATCCCATGACAGACCCTGACTTTTGGACTTGTTGTTGGTAACAAGCAACTGCGGGCCTGTCTGCTACGCCACTGCTCCGAGCTCAGAGAAGTCGACGATGCTTCTGGACACTGTTAACATAGGGCTTCCTTTTGGCACAGTACAGTTTTAACTGGTATTTGTGGATGTAACAATGTATTGTGGTACTTTACAAAGGTTTGGCGCAGTAGTCCTGAGCCCATGAGGTGATATCACATAGAGATGAATGAAGATTTCTGATGCAGCGCTGTCTGAGGAATCGGAGATCACGGTTGTTCAGTTTAGGCTTGCACTCTTGTCCTTTACACACTGAAACTCCTCCAGATTCCTTCAATCGTTTAATGATGTTCTGCACTGTTGATGGTGAAATATCCAAATGTCCTCCTCTCTTTCTTTGAGG
>NC_079445.1:2371449-2408949 GCF_903798145.1 Danio aesculapii | reverse complement strand
TAAAAAGTAGAAAGAAAACTGCTGTACACTGAAAAGAGTGTTGCATGCAGAACTGGTGCAAACTATTTATTTGTGTTGAATTTAAAAACGGCACCTATGGTAAAAAATCTACTTTTCAAGCTGTTTAGACAGACATATGTGCATGTATGGTGTATAGAGCGTCATATTGGGTGATATAAACACACCCAGTGCTTTTTTGTTCAATTTAACAACATAAAAACGGTGGACCAATTGGAGCGGTTTTTCAAACTGACCGCAACTTTACGTAGGAGAGCGGTCCCCCCCCGCCCACCAATATTGATTGACAGGCGCGTCATCATATCCTCAGTTTGTTGATTCACGTCCGCCATTTCAGCGTGAGTCGAAGCGATATCACTAAAGGAACACGCTAGCTCTATTTTTAGATGCAAGGCTCATTGGGCTCAACACAAGATCAATATTCTCCACATTATCGCTCTAATCGGAATTATTGGTTGTATCTTTAGGTAGGTTTGCAAACATGTGTACTTCTCATTGAGTCTACCTTATACTTCAGAGCCGTTTGCATTTCTCGCGATCCCAGAAGCTCCCTGTGATCTTAACTAGCATGCGTTTTAGAGTTCTAAACATCGGTTTCTATCAGGGTACACTCAAGTCGACGGCTGGACTCGGCGGACCGCTGCAGAAACCTATGTTTAGAATTCAAAAATGCGTGGCACGACGATTCAGGACACTTCATGTTTCTGCCGCGCCACAGAGAGTGTCTGGTGTGCCGTGTCGCGGCTTCAAGCGGCGCATCCGGTGCCTCAGTCAGAGTTAATTCAGTGTGCGTGGTTATTAGTTTCTGTGTACAAGCTCGGCACTTGAAACTAGCACACAGTTGGCTGTAAAACTGTACAAACGCAGAGCAGGTGAGCTCATGGCCCCGCCCCTTGTTACGTTGGCGGGAAGCCGAAAGTAATTTACATGTGAAGCAACACACCCCTAAATCAGCTAGCTGTGGACACGCCCCCAACATGACACTTTTTAACACATAATTAAACAATCTGAATTGTGTTTTAAACTGAACCTAAACTGGCTCACTCAGAAGAACCATAATATTAATATTAAATCATAAAAAAGAGGTAAACTATGTGCCCTTTAGTAATGTTCAACTTAATTTGTTTGTTCAAATTCAGCCCAAATAAATTGTTTACAACCACTTAAAGTAAAAAAATTGAGTAAATCCAAGGAATCATCTTTGAATATTTTTTTTCAGTGTGCTTAAATATCATAAAGTAGTCTATTCATTAAAACCTGGAAATGTTCCTTGGACCTCATAAATATAGGCTATATGTGGGCCCACACGGAAGTGCGCGCGCAGATTTCCGCAGATTTTTAGCCCATCATTAATTCTGGTTATTTACTTGAGTAAATGTGTGTAAATCTATATTTATTCAGTTTTTAAATTAATTACAGTAATTTTATTGACTAATATGAAAATGTTCATCTGACTTATGTACAATACAGTTTGTACAGTCATATTTTCTGTCTTTTAGTAGATATATTATATGAGAGCCTTGCTTTGTTTACCAAATAAAGTGAATCTAATTGGATTTGCATTGTAAACATTAAATAAAAGTTAAAAAGATCATATTTTTTTATTTCACATATGAAGGTTTTAGTTATGATACTCCCAAAATAATTACACAGAAATTCGCAGATTTTTAACACAATTCTCCACAGAAATAGCAATAAACGTCCACAGAAAATGGAAGAATGAATCTGTGCAAGTTTTCCACTGAAAAATTATAGGATTCCCCGAGGGTGAGTTCAGAAATTCTCCAGACATCGCTTTATATGCGTATTTATTACCACAGGAATTACCGCTAGAATCAAAAGCATAGTTTTGACCATATTTGGAATGCTCATGAATATTAATGAGCTCTGCAGCTCAGTGCCTGCTCTCGCTTATTCTTTCTCTCTCTCTCCCTCTATCATATTCTCTCAAAGTTCATTGGTGATAAAAATATTTGAACAAATTGAGCAGATTTCTTGCCAAATGACAATGGATTCAACTGAAGTGGTAGTGAGGTTTATTTTAGCTAGAAGGAACGAGTGAGCTATCTCTCCATAACTGCTTCTGAGTTGTGTTGAGGACGAGATATATGCTAATTTATAATTATACCAAAAACAGAGAGCGACGGAGATGTATTTAGAGTTGTATTTTTATTTGTTAAACGTATAAGAAAACACAGGGAGTTATTAATATCAATATCATTTTACAAAGTGTATTGCTGTTCTTTTACTTAAAAAAAATGACAGAGTGGCCGCACAGGGGCTCATTGGTTAGCACTGTCCCCTCACAGCAGGAAGGTCACTGGTTCGAGTCCCGGCCACACAGTTGGCTTTCTGTGTGGAGTTTGCATGTTCTCCCCGTGTTGGTGTGGGTTTCCTCCAGGTTTCCCCCAGTACTAAGGTTGTGGCTTAAAGGGCTGTGTAAAACATATGCCAGAATAGTTGGCGGTTCATTCCGCTGTGGCAATCCCTGATATATAAGGGACTAAGCAGAAGGATAATAAGGAATGAATGAATGATAGTAAGAGCTGTGTGATTTGACACGATGAATAAATGTGCATTAAACACTTTTATATTCAGCAGTCTACATGTGTTTCTTGCTTCATTACAAACAAACTCTGAAAATTTCACAGTATACACGTTGAACTAACAAAAAGATGCATTTAGAGACCTTATACCTCCCAGAGGTGGAACTGAATACATTTTTAATACATATATTTGGCATTTTTCTGCCTATGCTGTTTTCAAAATAAGAGTCCCAATATATTTGAGATGCAGAAAGAAGTTGACCGAGATGACAGGGTTTGAGTCGGGCAGTTCCAGAAAGCAGGTGTTACGGCCCAAAACTCAACACTGGCTCGAACAACAATAACCAAGGTTTGAGCCGAACATATGAAAGACACAGACGACTGAATTAATAAATTTACGTTCCGTCAATACGCTTTAATTCACAGAAATAATAAGCAAAACATTAACAAAACAGAAATCAAATAGACAGGTAGGGCAGCTGAGGAAACAGGTCTCTGACTATACTGTTTTTAAATGGACAGATCTTACCTACAACTCCCGTAAAAGGAATAAAAACAGGTGAGTCTTCCGGGCCACTGCTTACCTTCACTAAACTAAATAAATACCAAAACGTGACTATGAAAAATAATCCACTACCTGCTATGAAAACAAAATATCAAAATAAACCAACTAGTTAACAAAAGGTTAACAATAACATAATTCTAAGGAGAGCGGCATGTAGATGCATCGCCTGGCATGCGGAGCACCGCCAGCCAGACCGCCTGAGCGCAAGCCACCACCGAACTGCGGGAGAGCAAGAGTCAGAGAAAGAGACTGAACCGCTATTGCTGTCAGCCTTATATAGTGGGAATCCCCCGTGACGTCACGGGCGTCATCCAATCCTAGACAAGCCGGGTAGGAAACTCCTATAACTCAAGCGCAACAAGCACAAATCCGCAATAAATAATTATGAATTAAATACAACACAGACCCACGTAACACCCTTCAAGACACAAACAAAAGCCAAAAAATAAAATAAACAAGTAAATAACAGGGGGAGAACGTGGTAAGATCTGAAAACATGGTAAATATGCTGTGGGTTGGGTTTAGGGAAACTGGTGTGTGGGGGGGGATTGGTCGTAGGTCAGTCAGTTACATGAGAAATTTGAGATCTGAAAAATACAGCCGCCTCTGGCAGATTCGCGAAAACAAAACCGTAGCTCCTGTGACGTATTTGGCGCTCTCCAGAAATGTATATAGGGGTACGTTTTCAGAATGAGCCTGGGTTATGATTTTCACTGGTGGATTTTCATGGGATTTACATGAGAAAGATTAAATAATGGTGTCTGAGGCTCACGCTGTGCTCATTTCCATGTACTGAACTCTTATTTTTCAGCTACGCCTATAGGTATATTCAGATTTTGATTATAAAACACAAAGTGTATGCACTGACAAAATATTTGTTAGGGAAAAAGGGAAGGAAGGAACATGAAATGGTTTCTGGCAATGGCAGGTCTGCTAATTTTGGCCTCGCAGGTCAGTCTGTGTGCAGTGTTATATAAACATGGGTATGTGGAAAATTTGGAAAGACTGGATTTCAATCATAATAATGCTTCTGAATAGGGTTACTGATCCAGTTATAAACATGCCATAATCATACTGTTAATATTTTTATCCCCAATGGATTTATAACGCAATTATAAATGGCACTCGGGATCCTTTTGTTGCTTAATAATAATTAATGGCACATTAGCATCTCATGATGGCTAATGATTGCTCATACAGACATTTCTTTTCTTACATCATAGACAAACCTAGTTGAGACAAATGAAGAGCAAGTTAAAATAAGGCATAGGTTAGTTCGATTTTAAGAGCCCATGCACTTTAGGACCCCCAGAGACACTATCACCAACCAAATATGAAACATGCTGCATTTTCAAGGGGCTGAACAAATGCCATTGAGATTAATGAGAATGTTAACGTCAGCTTTCATCAGGTATTTGTTCAAAAGACATAAATGTCAGCAAAGTAACTGGTCTTTCAGCGCACTCTGGGTTCTTTTTTTCGCACTGTTGGTTTTTGAAGAAGCCTAAACAGTCCATGAAATCTGTATACAAATTCGTAATACTTTTCTTTATAGTGGCAATACGTTTTTTAGATTTACGAAATGTTGCTCGTACCAAGAAACATGTATTTGAATAAGGATGTAATGTGCTAATGCACAAACAGTAAAATAAAATTTGTCTCAGCAGGGTGTTTTCACACCTCTAGTTTGAAAAAAAGTCAGAAAGTGGATGAGTCCAGCTTTGTTTAGGTGGGAGTGTCGAGTAGCGAAAGAGGGAAGGGTTTGCATGAAAAGGGGAGTTTCAGTACGTGTACGCTAGGGGTGGGCGATATGACCTAAATTAATATCACGGTATTTTTCATCTTTGAACGGTGACGGTATAATATCATGGTATTACTTTCAATAGCAAAATAATATACATCTCAGGAAGAACGGACAAAAGAAAGTCTCACTTCTATCACTCTTTAAAAGTTTTGGTTTGGGTCATTGTAAATGCTCAGTCTCGTTATGAGCTGATCTTCATTTCTCTGTGTTTGGTGGAATAAAGCAGGCGAGTTCAGCCGCACCAATTTATGAGCAGACAGAGCAGGATTCTCGCGATGACCACCCGGCGCAATTCTGCTCTTGTTATAGCCGTAGTTTCAGTGTAAACTTAGTAAAGGTGAGTTTCTTTGGCGATGATGTGTACAGTGTTAGATTTTATATTTAGGCGGACATTTGCGCTGAACATGCGGTGAATGCAACGCATCGAGATTCGGGCGAGCATTCTTCTCCGAAAACACTCGATTGATCTCAGCTGGCGGATCAACATTTACCTCATGTCATGATCGCTGTCATCTGCGCCATTATTATTATTATAACTTTAGGTGAGGTTTGCAAACCTGTGCACTTTTCACTCTTCAGGCCGTTTGCATTTCCTGCAGTAACAAAAGCTCCCTGTTATCTGACAGCGGGAAGCGTTGAGGGACTGACAGCTAATATGAACCAATACAGCAGCAGGGTAGAGCGATTCAGCAAGTTTATAGAGAAAATCAAATCAGATTGCACTACAACCATTATATTCAGACACACAAATGCTCCCAAATATATTATTAGGGCGCTTAGATTACATTTCGGGCGCTCATGCGACCAAAATGGTTGCAGTTTCGAGCCCTGTAGTATAAGGACATGTATTCAGACCACAACGGAACGTTTGAAGAAAATTGAATGCCTTATTATTTAGAATTAGCTATTATTGATGTAAATGCAGCCGTTCAAGGCGCATAATTGATTTATTACGGTATTGACGGTATTAGAAAATCCATGTCGTAGCGCAATGTCACACCGGTGATGATTATGACACTGGTGTACCGCCCACCCCTAGTATACGCGCTTGAATTTTCACAGCGGCAACACAGACGCAGTCATCGCATCAACCATCGAATTATTTGCCACAATCTGAATAAGACAATAATATGATTAAGGTGTTTTACATGAGTTGCTTTTTGAATGTTTCTTTCAGGATCCCGTTTATAGTACATACTACGATTAACGTCATTGCATCCCCGCGCTATCCACTTTTTCTCAAGAGTTTCATGTAATTTCGGGTGTTTCATTCTTAATTTGTGGACTTTAACTGCAGTCTGGGCACTTTCACTTTCATTCAGGAACATTTCATGCATGCCCCCCTATGACAAACAAGATACTGGATGCGAGGAACTGCTGGAAGAGTGTAGTTTTAATGGAATTTTTGATACCACACGCCGTATTGGATAAAAAACCTCTGCATTTTGGTGTTTACATGTTTACATTCGGAGAGCAGCGATTGCAGCTTATCTTTCAGTCCATAATATTGTAGTGATATTAACGTACTTCAAGCTTAGTAACTAAATAATTTTGACTAAGGTGTGTCTTTAAAAACTGAAAGAGTACTGCTGACGATACTAACTAACTTTGCCATCTGAATAAACATGAACAAAGAACACCGATTCTGAACTGGAACCGCGTCTTTATCGCGTGTTAGCAGACCACTGTAACCCACACATGTGAGTCTACACAAGATCGGTGCTCTCATCACGGGGAAATGGAAACAAAACCTTCGTTGCGGCACATTTCTAAAGGCAAACACTGATGACTCATGTCTCCGAACAATTCGTCATCTTCTACTTCTTTTAATTCTTCGAAGCTAACATGTATATATATATTTTTTATAACTATTTTTTGTTTTTTTTTTCACCTTTATTTAATAGGACAGTAGAGAGACTGCAGGCTGAGTGCCTTAGTGTCCCACCAGTGACGATATACAGCCACATCGCACTGCTACCAGTGTGACATTTTCTTTCAGAAATGATAAATATTTAAAATAGGCACTATCTTTATAAATAAACTGCATAGCTGCAATATAAACAACTAAATTCACGACTAAAAAAGCCTCAAAAGTACATTATGTTGTCCAACAGCAGCAATATTTGTCAAAATGTAGAGTGTCCTCTGCTTGTTGCTGTATGCGGACATAGTAATACACAAGGTTGAAGGGTAAGAAGCTGGACAAGTTCTGTTACTGGCAGAATATCGCACGGCTATTAGCCAATCAGATTCAAGAAGCAGACAAAACTGTTGTATAAATAAATATATATATATATTATAGGAAATACTTTAATTTTCTCAAAATCTGGGAAATATTTGAAAAATAATACAAATTTCAGAAGAGGCTGATCATTTTGTCATGTTTATATATTTATGTACTACATATGCATTCACTTGCACTGTTTATAGTTACTCATGCAACACTTATTGACTTTCACTGTCACATTCACAAACAAAACTCAAATTAGACACTTTATTTTCAATCAAATAATGTTTATTGCGTCCTTCTGATAACCACTGAAATATCTGATCACGGTAGAAAAGGTTTTAAAATACGGTCTAGAAGAAAAAACCAAACATGTATTTGGCTGTTTAATCCTTAAGGATTAACTGTCATAAAATATGAATAATGAATGCAGAATTGTTAATTGAGATCATTAAAATGAATCGTTAGATTAGGAAACAGTAATATCGATTTTTAAAAACAATTTTTGTAAACAAGTCATATTTTATACAGCAATCAAAAGAAAACAAAGAGAGCAACGACAAAGTACAGTAATACTAATAAAATCAATAATTCCAAGCTCTTATAGAAGTCCAAATATATATTTATATGAAGCATTATAATATAATAAAGCAGATGTTTTTTATATTTGTTGGTTGCAATGATATTCAGAGTAAATAAAAACTGAACTGACATAATGAGAAACTGTCAAACTATTGCCACTTCTTCATCATCATCATCTTCCTCTTCATAGTAGCGATTCCTCTTGATCATCTCCTCCACGGTCAGCGACTTCTCGGCCTCCTCACTGTCCCAAAACCCCACGTCCTGGGACGTCCTGAGGGCTTTTTCTTCCACAGATGCAGAAAACTGGAGCTCAGGTTTCTTTTCCAGTCTTTCCTCATCTTCAGCAGCTCTGTGTTGTTGTTTTGCCTTAATTTCCTGTTTTGTTAGTTGTAGCTCCGCCTCCTTCCTGTTTAATTGTATCTGAGACTCCATATTTGGTGTTTGTAGCTCCGCCTCCTTCCTGTTTAATTGCATCCGAGACTCCTTATTTGGTGTTTGTAGCTCCGCCTCCTTCCTGTTTAATTGTATCCGAGACTCCTTATTTAGTGTTTGTAGCTCCGCCTCCTTCTTGTTCACTAGCTCCTCCTCCTTTCTGTTTAGTGGTATTTGAGACTGCTTATTTGCTGGTGGTAGCTCCGCCTCCTTTTTGGTCACTTGTGTCTGAGACTCCTTATTTGCTAGTTGTAGCTCCGCCTCATTTCTGTTTAATTGTGTTTGAGACTCCTTATTCTGTGTTTGTGGCTCCGCCTCCTTTTTGGTCACTAGCTCCTCCTCCTTTCGGTTCAATTGTATCGGAGACTGCTTATTTGTTGGTTGTGGCTCCACATCCTTTTTGGTTACATGTATCCCGGCCTCATTTTCTCTCTGCCTGCGGCTCCCGCCTCTATTTTCGTTTGTTTGAGAATTGAAGTTTGCATTTTTCCTTCTTCTCGATCTTGGATTGGCTGTTGTCATCCTTTGTCTTTGCGTCAGGGAACTTTCTCCTCAGTTTTAGCCATTGTCCGAGAGCGCAGGTCTCTCCAGCGAGCCTCGTCGGACCCCCTTTGGAACAGATTTTGCATCTTGATTTGAAGGGTTGGAGCTCAAGCTTGGCGCCAGAGAA
Source organism: Danio aesculapii (assembly GCF_903798145.1). Taxonomy (NCBI): domain Eukaryota; kingdom Metazoa; phylum Chordata; class Actinopteri; order Cypriniformes; family Danionidae; genus Danio; species Danio aesculapii. The sequence goes on along the minus strand of NC_079445.1, from coordinate 2,400,102 downwards.
AATGGCCGACTGCGCTCTCTGAGAGATGTGCTTCTCCGTAGGGTTTTCAGCTCCGCTCTTTCCGTGCTCTGCTGAGAAGATGGAGATTCATCCTCCGGGGGCCACTTTGCTCTGAAAAACCTGGATGGACCCTTGCTGACTTCAGCTGGACTGGAGACTTTGGCTCCTCCTTCACTGTCTGCAGGAGGAGGCCAAGCCACTCTCAGTTTCTGGTTTCCACAGACGAGCTTTGAGGTCTTTCTGGTCTGACTTCTGGACTCTATAATGGGGTCTGCTCCGTGAATTTGGCCCCTCTGTGTGGACTCCTCCACTTTTTCTACAGGCTTCACTGACCAGAGTTGGAGTTTTCCTCCGGTTCCTCCTGGCTTATTCGTGAAGTCCACATTTCCTTGTGCTGCCGGTGGCCAAAGCCTTCGTCGTAGTTGCCTTTAGACTTGAAGAGCTGGTTGAAGTGAGGCTTACAGTAGATGCTGCCATGCAGGGAAGCAAACGCCACCAAACTGAAATGAAAGTAAGCACGTCATTTATATGTATCATTGAGGGACTTGATTGTTACAACAGCGGCGGTCTGGAATACTTGATTTTGATTGCCCAGTCGTGACATTCCCAAGGCATGTTACGTTAGAGATAAAGCAGATACAGGTGACTGTTCTCGCAGGATAAAGGCTTGATCACACTGAACGTGCTTTTTCCTAACGCACCCGTTTTACTAACGTCCATGAGCAACTTTGTGTGCTGCTTATGTGCCCGATGCACTTCACGTTTTACCGCCTGCTGTGCCTCACATTTTTGGCGTTGCGCTCTGTGCGCCCGCAGCTAAAAAAAGTCAACTCTGAGTGGAAAAAGCATGCTATGTTAGTCGTGTCTCTTTCATTCTCCAATCAAATGAAAGAAGAGGCGGGGTTTACGTTGAGGAGACAGCAGTGGCTTGTGTTTTCAAGACGACTATGGAGACTTTTAAAGATAAAGGAGAGACTAGCAGTCGCTGTTTTGAGTTTTCCCGGAGCTGAATGGCATCACAAATCTTGAATATCACAATATTATTAGTAAATTTTACAGATATAACAATATCAACAGCAATGCATAATACGCAAGTGATTCAGTCGTTGACCAGCGACACAAAAAGTGCACCCACTTCTTTTTTTCTTCTCAACAATAAAAGCTAGTGCGATGCACCTCGTGCGTATTCCAGATAGCCGTGTAATAATCCTAAATAACAACCGCTAAATAACACAAGCTTATCTAGGTACTTCAAATCATTTTGACAGTGAATACGTTCACATCCATATACTTACATCCACATAAATCTGCTTGTCTGTCACGCCGCTGTTTTTTGACTGTTTGGAGGCATCTTGTGAATGAATAATAGTGTATACTCCATCAGCTGTTTTAGTGTCTGTCAGCTTTGTGTTTTGACTATTTGGTGCCATCTTGTGTCTGAATAATGCGCAGAGGTTAGTGTATACTCCATCAGCTGTTTCTGTTTCTGTCATCATTGCCTTCAATTATAGATTTACTAAACTATCACGGCTCAGAACAATGTTTTGTGTCTAGTTTTAATGTTTTTTTGCAGAGAGCTGTGTAATATGCGGGATAAAGTACATCCAAAATGAAAGCCCTTCAGTCTTATACAAGACTTATACAAGGTTTATACCGATAAACCTGTCCAGGCTTATTCTGCAATAACAACCTACTGCATATACTACATCTCTTGTTTAACAATGACAATGAATGAATGCATGAAATAAAGGAATAACCTGAGTTTGGTACTACAGACGGCACAGCGGAAGCACTGTTTGTGGTAAATCTGCTGATTGGCGACTAGTCTCTCCAGCTGGTAAACAGTCTGCTGGCAGGACACACATCTGTCTGGGACGGCCACTTGAAACGGCTGTAAAGAAAAACTCAAGAGTTAGAAACAGCTCTTCCTCAATGCAATTCACTATTATCAACAACATCTAATTACAAATCCATAGTGACAGTTAAAAGGACTACTCCAAAAATGCTTAGAAAAAAGGGGGGGGTTATACTACAGGGATGCTGAATGCTTGATTCTGATTGGCTAATGAGCATTTTAAGGCATGCAGCTATTTTTAGGAAAAACGCAGAGATAATGTAGTTCCAGCAGGTTTTGAGCACATTACAGCTCCATATCAGTACGCTGAATGATTTTAATGATTTCACAGCTACAACAGTTAAAATCACAGCAAAAACACCACAGAAGGCTTTGGGTGAGAAACTCTGAGGACACAAACTTAACAAATGTCTGCAATATAACATCTACATTATAATACATATAAACAGTGGCTTTTGGCTCTATTTTAATGATCTAGGCGCAAAGTCTAAAGCACAAAAGCATTAAGGGTGAGTCCGAAACCACTTTTTGCTCTTTTAAGGACGGAGGAATACAGTTTGGTCTAACAGGGTTGAGCTTATTCTCTTAATGAGTTCTGGGTGTGTTTTTGAGAATAAACCAATCAGAGTCTCATCTCCCATTCCCTTTAAGATTCACTTGCATCAAACCATGGTGCATTTGCTATTTACATGCCGGACTTTGTAAGTGTAAAAACTGAACGCTTCACTAGCGAGAAAACAGTTCAACAGAGCATCTGCAGCGCGAGGATAAAAAACAAGCCTCCACCAATCAGCCTTCTCACTTTCTCCTTACTTTACTTTAACGCTTTACTTTACTCCTTTACTTTGGTGGAGTGAGGAAATGGTGGAAACTCACCCACTGAACACATCCATTAGACTTTATATTTAATTTAGTTTGTTAAGCGTAAAGATTTGTTTCAAAACTAGTTCCTGCAAACTAATTAAATGAACAATAATAATGAAGTGTGGTCAAAAAACTGAGTTATATGTAATTTAATGTGTATTTATATAGTTAATTTATTGTGTATGCCCCATACACCCAAAGCGCTTCACAATCATGAGGGGGGGTCTCTTCACACCACCACCAGTGTGCAGCATCCAATTGGATGATGCGACGGCAGCCACAGGACAATGGCGCAGTGTGCTCACCATACACCAGCTATAGGTGGAGTGGATAGACAGTGATAGAGCCAAGTCAGTGGATGGGGATGATTGGGAGGGCCATGATCAAAAGGGCCGATAGAGGGACACCGGGGTACACCCCTACTCTTTACAAGAAGTGTCATGGGATTTTTAAGAACCACAGAGAAGTCAGGACCTCGGTTTTTAGCGTCTCATCAGAAAGACGGCGCCCACTGACAAGTGTAGTGTCCCCCTTCACTTTACTGGGGCCAAAACACACAAGTGGATCCAAACACACGTCATATTCTTATACCCCATATGGTGATGCAGATGTCTCCAAAACCCCACAGGTGGACAATCTAAACTTGTTTTATTAAAACAAATTAAATATGCATATAATAAATAAAATTAATAATAATAACATTATACAGATGCAGATCGTCATGAATAAACTGAAAAAGCCCCCCGAGATGAAGAAGAAATGGAGGCAGTGGTGTTTATATTTATGTAGAAAATACTCATATTTGTAACATTTTAATCCTTTGTTTTTTTTCATATGTAAACGTATTGTGTGTATTGCATAACTAACACACTCTGTGCTGTCGTGCTGTCACACTCAATGGCGCGGCCTATTTCAGTTCCTCAAAATAGCAACGCACCAACAATACGCCTTTACACACCTCCTTTATAGACCAGCACACCCATGAGTCCATAAAGTGCTGCAAATGAATTTGCTATTGAAACACATGGCGCAAAATGTGAAAATTAGTGTTGCGCTGGTCTGAAAATAGCAACAAATCAAGCCATACACGTCTTGCGCCTTATTGGGCTGGGTTTATGATAGGGCCCTTTAAGTTTGGTAACCATTTTGCAATATTATTTTTGCCTTTGAATTTGATCACATTATTAATATTATTTGCTAAATATAAACTAGTTTTCTGCAGTTATTGGTCAAAGTCACAATATGATAAAAAAAATCCAAAAAAACCCTAGAAAAAGTGTTATTTTGCTGACTTGTATACATAATTCATGCCAAAAGCTTTGAAGAATGTTTAAATCCAGATAAATTAACCTTTTTCACAAGACAGTGAAGCATTTCCATGATTATCAGAACCTTAAATCATCAAATGTTTTAAATATTTAGATTTTTTTTTAGAAGGACGTACATTTTTAAAGCTATACGTTTAATATTACATCATCTTTCTATCAAATTACAAAAAATCAGCATGATTTCTGTAGTTCTGCAGGATTATGAACACTACACTCCCACAATTCCACACTCAGTCCCAAAGTCATCAAACTATGCCTTGTTTGTTGCAAATGCACTCCCTCTAGTGGGCAAAACGCCATTCTGCGCTTTTTAATCTAATTTGAACAGATCACATATTAGATTAATAGTGTTACAAGCAGAATCAAGACCACAGACCTTGGTGACCTTATGAAACTCTTTGTTCTCTGATAAAAGAGTTTCAGTGCCGGGACTCGTTGAGTTTACATGCTCTCCTAAAGAAAACACAAACACACACATGACTGTATTCTGTACCAGTGTATGTACTGAATATTAAATGTCTCTATGATAGTTGCAACAGTACTCTCTATTCACAATTTAATCCCTTAATTCATGCAGTGCTTAATTACATTAATTATAGCTTCATATGTTTAACCTCACATTAATGACTATTTATAAAAATTCAGCTTAAGGTTTCAGATTCATATAGATTGAATGAACTCACCGTTGATCTTTGTGATGTTTGTTCTAGGGACTTTGCTCTGCTTTTAATCAGAAAAATGGAGAAGAAACAAGCAATAAGAAATGTGGTAGTAGACTCTTGTTCAAGTCGTATGACAAACATTTTAATCTTGCACAAGTATATTCATGGAAAGCTCTATAGTAATTGTTAATGTTCTGAAGCTCTCCTCTGCTCAGCAAGATGTTTAATAATACAGTATTATGATCATAATACACTAACAATGATAATATTGTGAAATTACATTAATCAAGTCACATAATTATTCAGAAATTCTTTAAAGGTGATGCTTTAGTGTTAAATATGATCAGTTGTACTCGGGATCAATTACTAATATTGTTGACATCATATTTTTGTTTGAAATGTTCAAGTTTTTGTTTTTATTCTTTAATAAGCAGATAAAATAGCAGTATTTATATGAATTAAAATCAATTGTGCATTATAAATGTCTTTAATGTCATTTTTGATCAATTTATGTCTCCTTGTTACTCGGCATAACTGTTTTCAGCATTGATAATAATCAGAAATGTTTCTCGAGCATCAAATCATCATATCAGAGCGATTTCTAAAAAAAAGATGTCACTTAATGAGTGCTGAAAAATCACAGGAATTAATTAAACTTTATAAAATTACAGTAGAAAAAGTATTATATCTGATCTTATGCAAATGAATGAGCATATGTTTTAATGTTCCATAGACATTAGTGCGTACATTAGTGTACAAGTGTGTGAGTATATATATATATGGTTTACATCCTTGTAATTCAAAGCTCTTAAAACAGACCTAGGTCTTTTTGCATTTAATTTTACTGCAATTTTCCTGTAAGGTTTACCTTATGGAAAGACCATATAATAAGTGTTTTTTACAGTATAAAATGTATTTCACCTATAGAGTAAGGTCCTCATAAAGCACCAAACAAGTATGTGTATGCATCTTCAGTTTTATTATAGAGAACACATATCCTACCACTGTCTGTCCATGACCAGCAGGTGGCGTCATCTCCTTGCTGTCAGCACAGAAAACACTGTCCTCTGCTTCTGACTGGCTGGCCTGAATCAGAGAGAACGAGAGATCAAAAACAATACACTTATGATTATCATTATTATTGAGGATTAAGCTGAGTGAACACCACTTAAAACATGCACATTTATGCTATTGATAGATCAGAATACACTTTCTCTTACGTCTTATTGTCCCACATAAAAAAATACTATAGTAAATTATAGCAAATACTATAGTGATTTTGAACCATACTACAGTAAACTTTACAATACGGTTGTTTTAGGTAATGTTAGTTAAAGGTGCTGTATGTCAGTTTTTGACTCTTCTAAAGCACTAAAATACCATAATATGTTTGCAGATATTTCAGAAACATGCTCAGTGAAATTACTTGTTTATCTGAAAAACAAGCTGAAGTCAGATATGTGCTTTCCCTGCCGAAAAGCTGTCTTTGTTTTGGTCATTTTAACCAGCAATGCCAGTTTAGCCAATTATATTTCAGCACCCCGGGTTGCCTTGCTGAAAATCAGCGTATTTCATTCATACATTCAGGAAGGCTCTGAAAGCATGCGTCCGTAACCAAAATGCGACCTCCGGTGGACAGTAGCAGACTCCGAAATGATTCAGTTCCACATGAGGCTATTAATTAGCAAACAATATAAATATTACGAGCGTAAACATTAGGTGAGCAGGTTATATTGTAATCTAAAGCTAGTCTGTAGCTTTTTTTTTTGCATCTGTGCACACAATAAACATACTCACAGAGCGGGAAACTGAAGCCTGCTTGCAGACTGCTAGCTGATATCTGGTCAATCTGTCTTTAATGGAGCCGGTGCGTCTCAAAGGGGATGTGCCTGTCACAAAGGATAATATTTTCACTTTCTCAAACAGAAATATTGCGTTGATAAAAGTGCGATGTAATGACTTTTGTTTTAATTGTGTGTGATTTGTGTGTATTTACCTTTGCTGGCTTTTTGTGTGTCTGCATCCTCTGAGCTGCCGTTCGCTTCTGTTTGCACCTAAAGAACCAGGAAAAAAACAGCTATGTTAACAAGTGACAGACTGAAAACATAGAAGTATTAAACACGCCATGTTTTTTCCCCGTGATTAATATTTCTAAAGGAGCTGTTGACATGGAATTGAACAATACAAGCATAAAATAAACCAAAACAAATCTGAAAGATGAGTTCTGTGTAGTAACAGTGAAATGACACAGGAGAAAGTGCTGAACTACTGAAAGTATTTAATACTTTATATAAAAGGCTTTATTGGTGCTGAAGCTTAAAGACGCCTCTCATATGGAGAATGAAGCACATGCATTGCTCAGGTGTGAGTTTCTCACAGACTTCTACAACAGAGTGTCAAAATCTTGATAATTCTGTGTGTCTCGTCTATCAAATCTGAGCTTTAATTTGTATTCTCTATTGGATTCGAGTCAGGGGATTGGCTGGGCCATTCTACAGCTTGATTTTCTTTCTCTGAAAGCATCTGAGAGTCTCCTTGGCTGTGTTTTGGATCATTGTCTTGCTGAAATGTCCACCCTGGTCTTATCTTCATCCTCCTGCTAAGGTAGATGTTGGACTGAAGCAGCTGATATTCATTTACACTGAGAAGGAGCAGAGTTTTGCTGAAGAACGACTGAGAGATTTCAGCTGCCGTCTGGGCTTTCACTGCCCAAATACACCTCCCTTTCTCTTCAAGTTAACAACACCTTTAGAAATATGTTTTCTAAGAAAAATGGTAATTAATTCATTTATTCCACAGTGATTCCACCCAATAGCACATGTACGTCTGTCTGCACTTATTAAAGCCACAAAACTATTAAAGGACAGGAGTTTATATCATAATAATGTCTTTCTTACTTAAGAGTTTTTATTTTGTTTATTGTTCAAATATCTTTTAAAAAATTAAAACAAGACACATTTTCTACACTGCAAAACTGCTTTTCTTATTAGGGTTTTGTTCTTGTTTCAAGTCTAAATATCTAAAAATCAGTGATTCATTCATTTTCTTTTCGGCTTAGTCCTTTTATTAATCCAGGGTTCGCCACAGCGGAATGAACCACCAACTTATCCAGCACATGTTATATGCAGCAGATGTCCTTCCAGCTGCAACCCATCTCTGGGAAACATCCATACACACTCACTCCCACTCATACGCTACGGAAAATTTAGCCTTCCCAGTTCACCTGTACTGCATGTCTTTGGACTGTGGGGGAAACCGGAGCACCAGGAGGAAACCCACGCGAACGCAGGGAGAACATGCAAACTCCACACAGAAACGCAAACTGACCCAGCCGAGGCTCGAACCAGCGATCTTCTTGCTGTGAGGCGACAGCACTATCTACTGCACCACTGCGTCGTCCTATCAAAAATTCATTACATCAAAAAGCTTTTTTGCATTATTTTGCTTGTTTTAACAAAACACTCACTTAATTTTGACTATTTCTTAATTTCTGAATTAAATTAGTGACTTAAATGCTTCTTGATTTCATAATTTTTAGATATTTGGAATAGCATTTGTTTGAAAATTTGAAGATTGTTGTCTTGATTCTTTTGTTTTCTGAAATAAAAGAAAAAAATCTTAAATATGAGCAAAACAATCTTATTTTAAACCATTCATTCATTTTCCTTTGGCTTAGTGCCCTTTTTTATCAGCGGTCGCCACAGCGGAATGAACTGCCAACTATTCCAGCATATGTTTTACACAGCGGATGACCTTTCAGCTGCAACCTAGAACTGGGAAACACCCACACACGCATACCTACAGCCAATTTAGCTCATTCAATTCCCCTATAGCGCATGTGTTTGGACTGTGGTGGAAGCCTGAGCACCCGAAGAAAACCCACGCCAACATGAGGAGAACATGCAAACTCTACACAGAAATGCCAACTGGCCTAACTGGGACTCGAACCAGTGACCTTCTTGCTGTGAGGCGACAGTGCTAACCACTGAGCCACCCCATTTTAAACCAAAGACAAGATAATTTTGCTTACCCACTGGCAGATTATTTTGCAACTAGAAGTCAAGTTATTATTTGTTGTTCATAAAACTTGGATAGGCGACAAGACTTTTGTCAGGTAGTGTATATGTATTGTAATGCTTCCTGAAAACAAGACAATAAAGTTTTACAAATAACTGAACAGTTTTTCGATAGATTTTAGACTAGAAGTAAACAAAACTAAAATATTTTTTGCAGTGTAGCTATTTTTGACCATTTTAATTGCATATTTATTCATCTGTAAATTTATATGTAGCCAGTCATGAAATGACTTAATTTTAGACAGTGCCAGGCAGTCATTTGTACTGACATGCCAAATAAATGTACCAAAACTGACATGCCTATTGTTAGTCTGTCGGTCAGAAAGAGTTCCAGTGAAGTGTGTGGTGCAGAGTGTGTTTAATATGCCTTACTTGTTGAACAAATGATTGTTGACCTTCATCTTTATGTTGGCTTTGAAGTCGTCTGGAAGCAGCATTACTGGCATCGGCACTTGGAAGAGGTCGTTTATCTGCAATAGTTAAATGTGGGACGGGTTAAAGGTTAAGGATGGCTGAACAAACATTTGCATTGGCGTTAATATAAATTAAAGGCACAGTGCCATTTTGTCCACTAGAGGGGGTGTGTTCACAACAAACAAAGGCGTAGTTTGATGATAATTTTGACATATTATTTCTGACTTTAATGCAATATATCTGAGTTAAATATTGACTTAATTGACTTAATATTAGTTTAATATTGACTTAATTTGATTGATTTAGGAATTGTTAGACATTTGGACAAGCATTTGATTGCAGTGTAGAAAATTAAAGATTGTTTTGTTTTCTGAAAAAAAAAGTCAGAATTGAATGCAATTTTCTTCTTTAAAACAAAGTAAAACAATTTAATTTTAAACCAAAGACAGGATCATTTTGTTTACCCACTTGCAGATTATTTAGCTTGTTTTATAGAAAATTTCACTTATTTTCAGAAAACAAGACAGTAATTTTTTAACAAATAATAGATTTTTCTTTTGGACTAATTGATATTTTGACTAAAACAAAACAAAAACTCAAGAGAAAGAAAGTTTTGGGTTTTTTGCAGTGTACTGTAGCTATTTTTTGACCATTTTATTTGTACATTTATTAATATGTAGTCAATCATAATTTCTAATCCAAATATCTACAAATTATTAAGCAAAAAAATATTCATTCATCATTTTCCTTTGGATTAGTCCCTTATTTACCAGGGGTCGCCACAACAGAATAACCCACCAACTATTCCAGTATATGTTTTACAAAGTGGATGCCCTTCCAGCTGCAACCCAGTACAGGGAAACACCCATGCGTTATCACATTCTCCCACACGCTGTGTCTGAGTGTGTTGATTTTGTTTGTCCTTTAAGGCTGAAACAAACCAAACAAGAGAAACGCTGAAGCAATTGCTGATGAGAGATGAACGCGAATCGGCAGGAAAGCAGCAGAGCTTTTATTATGCCACAGTTCAGAACTTCCTGTTTTTCAGCTCATGGAGATGAAGCATCACTGATTTATCAGACTAAATACATTTTAGGCTTCGGTTATAGTGCAGCCTAACAAACACACAACATATAAAAACCTCGCTGCTGTTTCCCTGTTTTCTAGAAAGCCAAACCTCAAATCAAGGGTGTGTGACGTCATTAGCATGAAAAAGAAACATACATATTATGCTTTTAATGACAGCTCTTCTCCCAAGCACACTAATTTAAACAATGGACCTCATACTTTAGCACAATATATCATAATATATATAATATTTAAGCACCACCACAACACACACAAAAAAAGATTAGATTTTGAATAAGAAAGTCTATAGAAACACATACCGTGTGATTGATGCCCCACATGAACACCGTCAGGATGGGGTCGCTGGCCCAGAACACCTCCACTTTTTGATGCACGAAGTGTTTTTTCTTGCTTTTGGTTCGTGAAAGTCTTCTCCCCGAAACAGCCCCTGACTTAGCAGGGGAAGACATCATTGCAGAAATCTAATAATCAACAGCTCGGTTATGACTTTGAGTGTCTTAAAAATCCAACAGACACTAATTATTGCAACTCAATACAGTAGTGAATAAACCTCTCCTCCGACTTGCTCAAAAACACAAGAGAATACACTTGTAATAGCTTGATCCAAAACAGTCACATGCTTAATCAGCATTTCTGTTGGAGGCGTGTAGTTTCTCTCTTGAAGAAAAAATAATCCTCCTGGACAAATAATTGCCTGAAAGCAACAATCTAGCAGTTTTTGTTAATACGGGGTTTATTTAATGCTCGTCCAGTGCTGGTGAAGGGATGAAGTGTGTGTGTACTGAGCTGAGGCGGTTAGTTGTGTTGACATAGGCAAATTTTTGCTCAGCCTTGCTGCAGTTTATTTCACCAGCACAATTGAACTGCATTTAAAACAAATGTGCTTACTTTATAATTACATAACTCTAACATATTTATGTGAATATATAAGAATATCCATGTTAATGTTATGTTTTTATATACATGGTTCTCAAAAATAGGCTATAGAACAATTAATAATGTCCTATATTTCTAGACTGAGGTAATGTTGGTTTTCACATTTGTTCACTTTTGATAACTTGTGATGCTCTCTATAATGTTTATTACACTACTTCAAGTTTACTCGGTCAAAAAAGACTTCAATGATAATATGACTTCAAAACGACATTAGCTCTATTTAATTGACTGTAAAAACGTTGTACTTTCATAGTCATTGGCTGCTAATACGATTTCAATATTTAGGATTTGCAAAATACACTTTTCTGAAATTATATTATCAAGGAGAAATTCCAAGTGTGTGAATATAAAAGCAGCTTTACCTCAGTAGATTAGAGGTCACTGTTTAATCCTATCTGAAGTTATCCTAAAAGGACTAAATGAGCAGTTTTAAACATATTTTATGAGTTAAGTATATTCTGAACCACAGTATGAAGACATTATTAAATGAGTTAACTTATTATGTAAAAAAAACAGAGATCAAAATGATAAATCAGATATTTTCCAGTGATTGCAGTTAATCAGGCACCTCCTGCTGGTTATTTCCTTAAAGTTCGCTTGAATTCCAATTCGTTTATTTTGCTAGCTCACATTGTTATTCTTAAAGTGAATAATTAGTCCGTGCAAGTTAATCTCCTGGAAACAGCGTTTGTTGTGGTAATCTTCAATGAAATTCTGTTCATTTGCTTGTCATGACAGGGGTCTTTCTGTTGACGTCAACCAGAGGATTTCCATAGCAACCGCATATTAATACCCTCTCTTACCGTTAGTTTGCTATGAGCATGTGTAAGACAAAGTCTCACCCCTTTCTCTATATTCTGTTTCTGTTGGAAGTACATTAACATACTTCAATTAAAAATATATATATTTAAAACAACAACAACAACATACTCAAATAAAAGTCTCAGCAACTTCCGGTTCAAGACTTTAATTCGCCACGTTTAAGATATGTTTTCTTTAAAAAAAAAAAGTAGTGGTCTTCACTGCCTGATTGATTACTTATAAAGTGAGTATCCGACCTGACAGAAGCACTGCATTAAATTACATTTTCCCCACCATGTCTTCAAAATATGGAAATTTATTTTACTCCAGTATTTTCAATGGCGTTTCTTTCAAAGTCCCTTTAAGGCAAGTCTTAGTGTTTTCTGTCACCGTTTGTTTAGCCTGCATCTCAAATTTAACAGGGAGGGTGGATAATACATTTCCATACACACAAACACACGCTCTTTGTTAGGAATGCCTGTGCGGTCACTTGTTCATCAATGTAGAAAAGTCATATAAAATTATAATTTTCGTAATTTAAAAAAATATTTGCATACTGACCACCGGGAAAACTCCCGATCATAGATATATATATGTGTATATCTTTGGCTCTGGATGAACACAGTCCTCCACTGCAGCTTGGTCCCACATTCACTGTTCCTATTTACTGTCACCTTTATGTGAAGCTGCTTTGACAATCTACATTGTATAAGCGCTATACAAATAAAGGTGAATTGAATTGAATTGAATTTCAAAGGAGCTCTACACTGTACTAAAATGGCGGCTCTATTGACGTATTCCTTCCAATAGACAACAACAGTGTAGACGACATCTAATGTAAATAATGCTGGTCTTAGCTGGTCAGGCTGGAAAATTACCAGCTAAAACCAGCTTGACCAGCTGGGCCAGGCTGGGAGCCCAGCCAAAACCAGCTATGTCCATCTTAAACCAGGCTGGTCAAGTTGGTTTTAGCTGGATTAAGCTGGTCATTTTCCAGCCTGACCAGCTAAGACCAGGCTGGAAACCAGCCTGGAAATGGCCAAAATCCCTTTAAGACCAGCTTGGTCAACCAGCTAAAACCAGCCAACCAGCCTAGGCTGGTTTAAGCTGGATTTTTCAGCAGGGTACAATTTTTTTTAATGATAATTTAACTTTTTTAAATAATCAGATGCCAATGACTTTTTTTTTGTTATACAAAGCTTATTTCCAGTCAGTTTGATTGATATAAATTGAGATCACTAGAAACGTTTATGTCTATGTTGGATGTGTGTTCAAACTAGGATTGGGAGATTATTGCTCAGATTAGTCTTGTTATTCTGTTTTTATTTGACCAATATTAGACTCAAATATGGTCTTGAACTGAGCCACATGTACAACAGAATAGTAGCGTACGGCAGGCGACACTGAAATCACAGAGACTGAGTTAAGAGTGAAGAGAAATACTTATTTATGACACATCCCTCAATGTTTTCCTGTTTGTTTTGTGTCACCCAAATAATAAGTTGTTTAAACTTTAAAATTACTCTTCAGAAAAGGAACTTTTATATGAATGTGTCCTTAATGCAGATGCTCATTGTTTCTTGAGTTACATTGTCTTCTTTGATTCTAAGAAAGTGTTTCAATCTCTTTATTTTTACATGTATGTACATTCTTTAAAATTGCACACAAAAAGGGTCTCAAATATACACACACAGATATTGTGCAGCTATTTCAAAGAAAGGACAGTTAGCTAATATATTAATATATAAGTGAAGTTATGTATGCAACTTAAATATATTAAGAATGTTAAAAAAATATACATTTTATGTTTACTGTAATTTGTTCAAGACATATAGCACATTAATGGGAGATGGCATTGACTAAAAGAGTATATTATATTTTTACAGCTGAACATAACTGACGTTATAAAGCTTTTAAAAATGAAGAAAAAAATGCTTTAAGTAGTTCTGGCAGTCTGTGCATGAGAATTAATGAGACATAATGCTGCAAACATATTTGTCACCACCAGAGGGAGATGAAGGACTGTAAAGGCTTGTGGCCGCAGAATTCTCAGTGTTTGTTGTCGCTTTCGCTGGCTCTTTCTCTGTCTCAGATTTATAAACAGATTTCAATGTGAAGTTCTGTTAAGCGCTGTTACAGGAGATTGATCCATCGCTTCTCCTACGGGACGAAGTCTTTGATCCTTTCTCATCGACACACCAGCAGTGGCCTCTTTGCATTCCTCGTGACGAGCGACACTGTTTCCAAAAGGGTCGAAACAGAGAGAACACCATCTATATTATTGCTTATAAAGAACAGATTGCATTGTTATATATAGATAATGACTGCAAGTGAGAGCATACAGTAAACAAGACAAAGACAATCGGAAATGTTTGATGTAACAATTCAGAATTCACAGATTTATTATTTTATTAAACATTTCGTATTTGAAACATTCATTCATCTGTCTTAGTGTACGTTCACCCTAAAATGAAATTCTGGTATTATAACTCACCCTCATGTTGTTTCAGTCTTTAGAACACAAATTAAGATATTTTAGATGAAATCCCGAAGCTCTCTCGTCCTCCATAGACAGCAATGGTCCAGAGTTCTTGGAGCTTTATATGAATACAGTTACACTACTAAAGTCACATGGATATTTTTTGACAATGTTTTGGATCCTTTCTGGACTTTGAGTGTCTCAGGACCCTTGCTGTCTTTGGAGGATGAGAGAGCTCCAGGATTTCATCTAATTTCGTTGGCTGAGAAGCTTATCGAGCTGCAATTTAAGAAAACACATGCAATTACAAAAATCACCAGCAAATTAAGAAAAGATCTCCAACAGTTTGATAGCACATGTGTTGCAAATCCTCACAACGCAAACACTTTAAAAAACATGCCGCGTTTTCCAAAAATCCAAACAAATTAATAAAATGCGCTGTATTTTCTCTCAACGCAAACGATTTATGAAAACCTGCTGCATTTTCCATAACACTTGCAAAAATACGGAAAACACAATGGAAATGTCTCAAGGAGACCCAAAAACGTGACGGCCGCCACTGTGGCGTGACTATTGCTCAGTGAAATTATACACTGCAAAAAATAAATCTGTAAAATTTACGGTAAAAAAACGGCAGCTGTGGTTGTCTAGCCTGATCTCATGAGAAAACTTAAGTATTTTACGTTTTGTCAGTTTAGTGGCTAATTTGTACGAATAAAGTCGTACGAAATTGTACGATTTTAAAAAGGAGGCGTGGCACCTAACCCCACCCCTAAACCCAACCGTCATTGGGGGATGAGCAAACCGTACTAAATTGTACGAACTAGATCGTACGAATTCATACGAATTAGCCACTAAATAATAAAGTTACGAATTGGCGTGAGATTGCGTTGGGTCGACAGTATTTTACCTTAAAAATATGGTACAAACCGTAAAAGTAATTCCTCATTTTAACAGTAATCTACCGTATTTCATTGATTTAGAGATGTAATATGTCTGTATTTTGAATTACCAACATCACCACATCTTTTGTTACACAGTAATAACACAGTAACCAATGCAGGAGGTGATGAGAAAATTACATAATGAAACAATACTCACCACAATCATCTTATTCCACATGCCAAAAGAGTATCAGTGCATAGCAGGTGCTCCATGTCATTCAGACAGCTACTAAACCCAGTATGGTGACACTCATAAAATTATAAAACGCATAAAAGTCATGAAATAAACATTGTTTATCAACATTAGATCTAACATAAATCTCTAATGTACATCACTGATGGGGAAACAACTAAAAAGATCCATAGTAATGTCAACAAATGGTCATGCAGGGAATTCTGGGAAAGTCAATTCACAGTTATTCACTGTGTATATTAAGGAAACATCCTGTTAACCAGGTTATGGATTTTTGCTGTAGCATTTTTACAGTTTTTACTGGTGAAATCACGGCCATTTTTTACAGTGGTGAGCTTTGAAAGGTGAGCTTTTGGTTTGTTTATTTTAACATCCTGTTTCCCGTGACCTAAATAGCCAGGTCCGTCACGTTTTAGGGTCCTCTTGAAACATTTCCTTTGTGTTCTGTGCTGTTTAAAAGTGTTGTGGAAAATGCAAATGTAAAGTGTTTGCATTGTGTTTGCACGTGTGCTGTCAAACGGATGAAGATCTTTTCTTAACTTGCTGACGTTTTTTGTAATTGCACACGTTTTCTTAAATTGCAGCACGTTAAGCTCTCACGGCCAGCGTATCTAAAATATCTTTATTTGTGTTCTGAAGATGAACAATGGTCTCAGAGGACTGTAATGACATGAAGCAGAGTAATTCATTCAATCATTTTCTTTTCGGCTTTATTAATCAGGAGTCGCCACAGCAGAATGAACCGCCAATTTATCCAGTATATGTTTTACGCAGCGGATGCCCTTCCAGCTGCAACCCATCACTGGGAAACACCCATAGACTCTTGCATTCACACACACTTATACACTACGGACAATTTAGTTTATTCAATTCATCTGTACCACATGTCTTTGGACTGTGGGGGAAACCGGAGCACCTGGAGTATACCCACACGAACATGGGGAGAATAGGCAAACTCCACACAGAAACACCAACTGACCCAGCCGAGGCTTGAACCAGCGACCGTGCAACTCACTGTGCCACTGTGACGCCCCCGCAGAGTATTTTTGGTTGAACTAACCCTTTAAAAAGCCTGACATGCACTGCAAAAAATTTCTTTCTCAGTGGTTTTGTCTTGTTTGCAGTCTAAATATCTAAAAACTCTCTTAAATCAAGAAGCATTTTCTAGACAAGTCCAAAAAATGTTGTTGTTTTCAGAAATAATATGTCAAAATTAAGCAATTTTTTTACTGAAAACAGGCAAAATAATCTGCCAATGGGGTAATAAACTTGTTTTTGGTTTGCAGTATTTCGCTTACCCCATTGGCAGATTATTTTGCTTGTTTTAAGAAAAACTCACCTAATCTTGACATCTGAAAAGAAACTAATATTGATTTTTCTTGTCTATATAGAAAATGTTTTTTGATTTAAGAATGTTTAGATATTTGGACTAGAAACAAGACAAACTCTATTAGTAAGCAAAGTTTTTTGCAGCGCTGTTGCCATCTTGATTTTTGCACTTCTAAAGCAGCTTCTCTATTTTCTACTCACCTGTTTCCTCCTGAATGACCCCTGTCTGTCACAGTTTGGGATGTAAATGTCCTGAACCGAGCGAATCACTGTCAGCTCTATACTCTGGAGCACTGAGTTCAGCAGTTTGCGACATGGACCCTGCGTTATAATAAATACATTATTAATGCAATTAACATTTATCCAGAGCTCTGCTTTACAAGGCGGCATGGTGGCCTGTGAATGAATGAATGAATCGATGAATGAGTGAATGAATCAGTGAATCAATGAATGAATGGACTTGTCCAGTCCAGAGTCATAAGCAGAAATATACCTTTTCGTTGTTCTCTGCAGTGGTTGTCGGTTCGTAGTCTGAAACATTACAAAGTAAAAAATGTAAAAGTGAACAGCAGATAAATAGTTAAACAATATTATTTATATATTTACTGTAAAATATAGAAATGTTTTCACAGAATAAAGTTTGGTTCCACTTTATGTTCACACAATTTACACTATTTACTACAGGCTTATTACCTGCCTATTATTAAGATAATAACTGTTCATTTGCACTAGTTATTGTACCTCCCTCATCTTACTCAATACCTAATCCAACTACTAGCTTGCCAACTATTAATACGCAACTAATAAGTAATTTATTGAGCTAAACCTCTTAGTTAATGTCTTGTTTATAGTGTGAATAATGTGATCCACTTTATTTGACAGTGTCCAGTGTAACTATTTATTACCTACTAAGTAATGTTTATTAATAACATGTACTCACAGTACTATATGGTTAGGGTTTGAATGCATGTACATGCAATTATGCATAATTAATTGTAAATATTAGTAAGTTACATGGAACAAGCTAAAATACAGCGCTGCATCATGTTTTTACAGTAAGTTTGGTGGTTTCTCTTGTATAGATGTTTAAATGTGTAAGTGGAACAGTAATTTTTTGTCATACATCTTCAAACAACTCACACTTGTTGTCAATGTTATTTACTGTGCTTTTGGTATCACTTTATTTTCATGAACTAGCTGAACACACGTTACATTGCAGCTACATGCCGGATCTCATTAGAGTATTAGTAGGCTGTCTGTTTAATGTCTGCTGATGCTGCTCCACCAACACACTCCTCACTATAAAAAAACATTGCATGTAAAGGTCAATTAACCCTAACCCAACGGTCAACTGTTGAGAATACACTGAGGATTAATAGTCATTTAGTTGCAGTGTAACTTATAATCAACAAAATGTGTTTAGAGGACTCTCAAAATAATGTGATACCTTACTTTTGTCTATGATATACATCTACACTATAAAAAATATCCATCAATTAGCAGCTTTTCATATGTTGTGCATGCATGTTTTTTATATTTCTCCACTTATTTCTGCTTTTGAATTGCATTATGGGAGCTTGATCTTTCTTCCAACAACTTTTCTGCTGTTTTTACAGACTTATTTCTTTAGATATTTTCATTTTTTAGACATTATATTATTTCAGCAACTAAAATGTCAACAAAAGTAATTTTATTAAACTGTAGAGATGAATTTTCAACATCAAAAGTCAACAGAGCAGATAGATCAACATCCCATAATGCAATTCTAATGCAAGCTACTTTTTAACAGTGTACATGCTCAATGTTTACACTGCAAAAAAAAAAAAAAAAAAATGTAATGACAACAAATATTTTTATGTTGCTTTAACTCATTTAATAAGTTAAACAAGTTTTAATTTTGGCGACACAGTGGCTCAGTGGTTTGGCACTGTCACCTCACAGCAAGAAGGTCACTGGTTTGAGTCCCGGCCAGTTGCCATTTCTGAGTGGAGTTTGCATGTTCTCCATATTGGGCGTGGGTTTCCTCCGGGTGCCGGCAAGCGCTAAAAGGAACGGCGTCACACCGCCCTGCAGCGTTCGCTTAAAAAACGAAATGCAGCCATACGTACCTCCGGCTACATAATTCGCGGTCTCCAGAAACGTCCTCGGGACTACGTTTTCAGAATGAGCCTGGGTTGCTTTTATTGACATTTTAATGGTTTGGAGATAATAATATAATGTTTACAACATAATACATAGAGAAATAAGTCTGTAAAATAACAGAAAATGTGCTATCAGCTTATTACAAGGTGTTTGTAGCGTAATATACAACACCAACCCAGACAATATAGCACTGTCAACTATTAAAAACGTCAATAACTGCCACTTTTTTTCGAAATGTTCGAGGAATGAGAAATTTTAATCTAATTAAATTTAGGCAGCAAGTTTAGTTTGATCCTCAGAACTTTCTAACCAGAGGAAATCCATTCAGTTTCTAATCACTTTGAATAATACACAATAAAAATGCTGGATTCCACACAATCGATTTGTGTTTGGACAACATGAAGAAATTTATATGGATTGAACATAAAACAATTAAGTTGTCCACCCCGAAAAGACTCAAGAATTGTGTCGTTGCAGCTCCTTTTAAATATGTAGCTTGAACAAACAGCAAATGTCATTTATTGGAGTGTATTGGTCTTACCTGTAGGTGGAGGGGACATCTGAGATGGTGTTTTTGCTGTTTTTGCATACTCCTCGTCCCTGAAGCAGCGCCTGAAGAGGACTTGGTCTCCTATTGGAGGAATACAACGGAGTCCTGAAGCACACGGTAGCGTATAAACCCCGCAGGGTTCATCTAACGCCAGCATGGATGTCATCTCATCTCCAGATCTGTGGCTCTTGAGCTCCCCTGAGGTGCACAACGAACAGAACTTTTTCAAGCCTAATACAAGCGAGCTGGAGGCAAAAACGCTCAGTTGAATGGTGACCCAGAGAGTTAGTAAATGAGGCAGAGACATCATCTTCAATCAGTGTTGAGAGATTGTGAAGTTCCTCCTTGATTTTCAGACATCAGATGTGTAAAGATAGTAATTGGATAAGAATTGGGACTAGAAGTGAGACTTGGGCTGCTTTTAAAGAGCTGGGATGCTGGGAGGGATGCTGGACGCTTGATAGGAGGTGGAAGTTTTTATTTTTTTCATATGAGTCTCCCTCCCATTTCTGCCACAGCAGCTGAATATGAGAAATTATTGAATGGTTTAAGGAGATGCAGACTAGAAACAGGTCGAATGATCTTGCAGTGCAGTAATATAGAGTTACAGTCAGAATTATTAGCCATCCCTCCTGTGATTTTTTTCATTTCAAATGATTTTTAACAGATTCAGGAATTTTTCACA
Source organism: Danio aesculapii (assembly GCF_903798145.1). Lineage (NCBI taxonomy): Eukaryota > Metazoa > Chordata > Actinopteri > Cypriniformes > Danionidae > Danio > Danio aesculapii. Next base: position 2,379,755 of record NC_079445.1, on the reverse strand, counting down.
GTATTTCCTATAATATTTTTTCTTCTGGAGAAAGCCTTATTTGTTTTATTTTGGCTAGAATAAAAGCAGTTTTTCATTTTTTAATCAATATTATTAGCCCCCTTAAAGGGCACCTAGGTTACCCCTTTTTCCAATTTAATTTAAGTCTTTTGTGTCTCAAGAATGTGTCTGTAAAGTTTCAGCTCAAAACATCCATCAGATTATTTATTAGACCTTTTATAAGTCTATATTTTACAACTCTCTTTTTTTTTTGTACTGCGCCTTTAAGCCTAGTCCTCCCCGCCCACCGTTTTTGTGTGCCTTTCAAGCCTGCCTCAATCTTCTCTCTCGGCTGCCTCAGACAACAGACAGACAAAAAGGAAGAAGATCTCACGTAACATTTGAGAGAAATACTACAGTAAGAACTTTACCAATGAGTATTTGCAACCCAGGCTCATTCTCCCGTTGACCGTTTCTGGAGACTGCGAATTATGTAGCCGGAGGTACGTATGGCTGCATTTCATTTTTTAAGCGAACGCTGCGGGGCGGTTGGTGACGCCGTTCCTTTTAGCGCTTACCGGCTGACCTCTTACCTTCGTGTGGAGGGCTTTCCCGCTGCAACCAGTTTGTCCGGTTAGCTCGTCCTGTACGTTGGCGGACTTGAGACGCAGAGAGGAGCTGACCACGATGACGACGAGTGGGTTTGAGTCCGGGGAAGAGCGGTTCCAGAAATCAGGCACGACAAAAACAGAATCTCAAGAAATAAAGTGAACAAGTTCATAACAGGGTGAGAATGTGGTAAAATCCGAAAACGTGGTAAAAAAAATCAGACGAGGGCTTTTCTTTTTCTGGACAGCTTTTGTAAATTGTTGGTTGGGTTTAGGGAAGTAAGTGGGCGGGTCAATCGGTAAAATTGGGTGGGTTTAGGGAAGGAGGAGGGTCAATCATTCAATCAATCAGCCAGTCGGACGGACAGACGGTCGTTCGACAGCGGCCTCTGGTGGGTTTACGCGAGGAACAGCGCGGGCCGTGAACGGCACTCGCGAGAGACATCTGAGAAGCGAAAATCGCACACAGCGGCCTCTCGCGGATTCGCGAAAACAAAAACTGCAAAAAAAACTGACCTCCTGGGACGTATTTCGTGGTCTCCAGAAACGTCCACTGGACTACGTTTTCAGAATGAGCCTGGGTTGAGTATTTGAGGCATTTGTTGTGGAGTTGCAACAATGAGTCACACACAATGCCATTACAAAGTTCACGCATACACACAGATACACACAGATACACACATACACAGCGCGGACACGCACATGCGTTTAGCTTTGCACTCATTTTGCACGCATATGTGACAGGATAGAGGGTAATCTCCACTACTGTATGGATATCTGTTATGTTAATGTACAAAATAAACCTGATTAACATCCACAAACCGCGATTGAAGCGTCTTCTTTTATAATTGTTCTGACACGCGGCTGTGCTGATGAAGTAAATCTGAAGTAAATCGCTGTAATTCATACATACATTCTCTGTTTTAAAACATGTTAAACTTGTACAACTCACTCTTGATCACGTTTGATGATGATTGATGACTCTAGCGAACTGAACAGGCCTTTTATTTCCGGTTGCTTTGCACACGTCCTGTCTTGTTGATATGATTATACACGTTACTACGGAAACATGTTAATAAGCAGCTGTCAATCAATTTGGTGGGCGGGGGGACGCACTACTATGTCCCGTTTTGGTTGATCTGAAAACCGCTCCAATTGGTCCACTGTTTTTATGTTGCTAAATTGAAAAAATAAAGGAGTGTGTGTGTGTTTATATCACCCCCAATATGACTGTCTATACACTATACCTACACATATGTCTGTCCAAACAGCTTGAAAAGATTTTCACCAGAGGTGCTCTTTAAGCAATAAGCAGAGAGATTGGTCGGTCGGTCAGACAGTCAGTCTGTCAACAGCGGCCTCTGGTGGATTTACTTGAGAACAGCAGGTGTGAATGGCACTCGCGAGAGAAAGCTGAGATCTGAAAAAGCGTACACAGCAGCCTCTGGTGTATTCTCGAACCATGAACTTTCCTTCACCAAACTTGACTGATTTCTTGAATCTTGGGTCCATGTGGGTTCCAGTAGGTCTTCTGCATTATCAACTAGAAGTCAAGTTATTATTTTTTACTCTTACAACTGGGATCCATCACAAGACTTTTGTCTAGTAGTGTATACTACATGGCTTCTTTTTTAGACATCTCGCCTAGATTTTCAGATTTAAGTGCCACTTCCCTTTTGGATGTTGTTAAGGTATATTTTATTAGCTGTTTTGGCAGCAGTGCAAAAATGTCTCACACCCACAGAAACACCCACATGTTGCCAAGTCTTGGACTACCATAATAAATTTCTATTTTTTCTAATTGTTTCCATGTCCCCCCCACCCAAACAGACATACACGTTGGTATTGGTAAACCATACAGAGACTCTCCATATAGGCGTAACATGTATTTAATACAGTAAAAAAACATTTATTATTTGGCTCTACCCCTAAATCTAACCCTCAAAGGAAACATGGCAAAATTTTAATTTCAAAAGACTCATTAATTACAATTTTATTAAATTGGTGCTCATTAAAATACTTATTATATGACCCAACCCTCACAGGAAACATGTGGCAAAACTTTAATGTCAAAAGACTCAATAATTACAAATTTAAAGGATTTGACTTACAAGGACATCAGACATGTCCTGGTAAACCCCCATAATAGAGTACAACAATGTCAGACCCATGACAAAATACAAAAAAACTGACCTTGTAAACCACAAAAAAACAACAACAACAACACACACACACACAATGTTGTTGGTGGTTTACAGGGACTCTCCATACGCATAATGTATTTTATGCAGTAAAAATACTTATTATATGACCCAACCCTTACAGGAAACATGTGGCAAAACTTAAATGTCAAAAGACTCGTTAATTACAAATTTAAAGGATTTTGACTTACAAGGACATCAGACATGTCCTGGTAAACCCCCATAATAGAGTACAACAATGTCAGACCCATGACAAAATACAAAAAAACTGACCTTGTAAACCACGAAAAAACAACAACAACAACACACACACACACAATGTTATTGGTGGTTTACAGGGACTCTCCATACGCATAATGTACTGTTTTTTATGCAGTAAAAACACTTATTATATGACCCAACCCTCACAGGAAACATATGGCAAAGTTGTATTGCTAAAAGGCTCATCAATTATAATTTTGAAACATTTTGAATTACAAGGACATCAGGATTGTTCTGGTAAACCACCATAATAGAGTACAACAATGTCAAACCCATGACAAAATACTAAAAACTGTCCTTGTAAACCACCAAAACCAGCCTACACACACACGTTGTTATTGGTGCTTTACAGGGACTCTCCATAGGCATAATGTATTTTATGCAGTAAAAATATTATATGACCACAAGAAACATGTTTTAATGTCAAAAGATTAATTAATTACACTTTTAAAGCATTTTGAATTACAAGGACATCGCGCATGTCCTGGTAAACCACCATAATAGAGTACAACAATGTCAGACCCATGACAAAATACAATAAAACTGTCCTTGTAAACCACAAAAAACAAACAACAACACACACACACACACACAATGTTATTGGTGGTTTACAGGGACTCTCCATACACATAATGTATTTTATGCAGTAAAAATACATGTTATATGACCCAACCCTCACAGGAAACATGTGGCAAAGTTGTATTGCTAAAGCCTCATCAATGATAATTTGAAACATTTTGAATTACAAGGACATCAGGATTGCTCTGGTAAAACCATCATAATAGATTTCAACAATGTCAAAACCCATGACAAAATACTAAAAACTTCCTTGTAAACACCCCAAAACCAGCCTTCACACACACAATGTTATGGTGGTTTACAGGACTCTCCAAGGCATAATGTATTTTATGCAGTAAAATATTATATGACCACAAGAAACTATGTCTTAATGTCAAAAGAATAATTAATTACACTTTTAAAGCATTTTGAATTAGCAAGGACATCAGGCATGTCCTGGTTAAACCACATAATAGAGTACAGCAATATCAGACCCATATCAAAATACCAACAAATGTCCTTGTAAACCACAAAAAACAAACAACAACACACACAGCAATGTTATTGGTGTTTACAGGGACTCTCCGCATACACATAATGTATTTTATGCAGTAAAAATACATATTATATGACCCAACCCTCACAGGAAACATGTGGCAAGTTGTATTGCTAAAAGGCTCATCAATGATAATTTTGAAACATTTTGTATTACAAGGACATCAGGATTGTTCTGGTAAACCACCATAATAGAGTACAACAATGTCAAACCCATGACAAAATACAAAAAAACTGTCCTTGTAAACGTTGTTATTGGTGGTTTACAGGGACTCTCCATAGGCATTATGTATTTTATGCAGTAAAAATATGATATGACCACAAGAAACATGTTTAATGTCAAAAGATTAATTAATTACACTTTTAAAGCATTTTGAATTACAAGGACATCAGGCATGTCCTGGTAAACCACCATAATAGAGTACACTATGTCAAAATACAAAAAACTCTCCTTGTAAACCACTAAAACCAGTACCACACACACACACACACACACACACACACACGAACACAATCCTTTTTTCATGAAGTCATGGTGATCGCCTAATGACTTTAAGCCTGTTTTTCGAGAACTTCACCCTTGATCTGTCATTGCGCTGATTTCCCCATCGCAATGATGTCATAATTAATGGCCTTAAGTAGGAAAATGAGCACCACATCACAGGTGTTTCTGAGTGACACGGGGAAAAATGAACAAGGGCTTTTCCCCTCCAACCAGATTTTTTCAACGTCTCGCTGATATCCAAGGAAACGTGCCTTTGTGTGCGCTTCGTCATGCAATGTTCCCCCAGAAGATGGATGGCTGTCGTGGAAGGGTTTACATGCGTGTTGTTGGCAACCGGCCGTGTTTTCATTACTGCTACAGGTGTGCAAGTCAACTAGTGACCTTACATCTGTCAGTGTTCATTACATCTAACCGCGCACCTCAAAATAACACAAGTCATCAGTTCACCTGTGCTATATGATTTCGTATTATGGAGAAAGTTTCTCCTTGGATTGGGAATTAGTTTACTCTCCTTTTAAAGAGACCTATTATGCTAGGATAACTTGTTGTGTGGCAGCAGTGTTGAATATAGCCAGCCTCTAATGGTGAACATTAATTAATTCCAATGTTTAGCCATCATACTGTCTGAAGAAAACACTTTGATTGACATTCTCCCTTTGTAGACGTCAGAGGGGGAAAGCTCCACCCACTAGTGACAGTCTCCTCCCTCATTAGCTAACATGCCCGGAGTGAGAAGCAGCTGTATGCCATTAAAGTTTTGAATCTGCTGCTATGCTGACACATAGGTGTTTGTAGCTCCGCCCTCTGTTGAAAAGAGTTTGAATTAAAGCGCCAGTCCCCAAAACGCCACAATTAGGATCAAAGCCTAAAAGGGGCAGTTTCAGGAGGTTATACACATTATTTGTGTGGTATTTTGAGATGAAACTTCACATTCCTTTTCGCGGTTAACAGCTGACTGCCTTACTTCTGTATGGCAGGCTTTCGCGCTGGTTACCAGTTGTCCAGTCGCTCACCCATATACATTAGCGGACCTTGAGATAGGGTTCGAGTGTCCGGCCAAGAAAGGTTCCAGAAAGCAGTAAGACAAAACAAAAGCCTAAAATTTTATAAGCAAGTAAATAAACAGGGTGAGAATTGTGGTAAATCTGGAAAACATGGTAAAAAATCAGGCAAGAGCTTTTCTTTTTCTGGCTTGCTAGTCAAAACTGTTGGCTGGGTTTAGGGAAGGTGGTGAGCATGTCAATCTGTGCTTTTGAAAACACTATTGGTTGGGTTTAGGGAAGGAGGAGGGTGGGTCAGTCGATCAGTCAGTTCAGTCAGTCAGTCATGTCAGTCAGGTCGGACAAGCGCCTTCTGGTGGATTTCTGGTCCGCGAAAGAAATTTAAGGTCTCAAAAAGGGTCACAGCGACCTTCTGTGGATTCGCGGAACAAAAATGGCAAAAAACTACCTCCTAGGATGTATTTGGCGCTCTCCAGAAATGTATATAGGGGTGCATTTTCAGAATGAGAAAAGTGATGTTTTTGACTTTGCTGGCTCTTGTTTGATAAAAGCCTGAAATCATCAGGACAAGCGGATCGTGGTCATGTGTGTGTTTAAAAACAGCTCAAAGACATCAGGCTCTCGCCAGTGAGGGAAAAATGTAAATAAATACATCAATTGATCTCCATTATTTACAGTAGATGACAGTCTGCCAGCACCTCCCTTTCCACAGACTGTTATTGGTCTTCTCTGACTCCCAGACACACACTCCTAATCTTTTTTTTTGTCCTGCACTAATTGAAAATAACTATTTTGGTTAATTTAATTTTAATTCTTGTATTACACAAACCATCAACTACAACACTACTAATTTTGCCACTATTAATAGTTATTAAGGTAGCTGTTGGGTTTTAAGTGTTAGGAAGGAGGACCAAAACCTCAAATAAAATAAATAAATAAAACTGAATAAAATAAAAATAGATAAATTAAGTAGTGTATGACTTAATAAAACAGATATATTGTATTGTTGAAATTATTTTTAATGATTATTTTTTCCTTAATTTATTGTCATATTTATTCATTTATAAAAAATTTTATACAAATAAATAAATAAAATTACAGTAGATAAATAATGTATGACTTAATAAAACATGTATGTTGTATTTTTTATTATATTTAATCCTAACTAAAAAATCTTTCATTATTATTTATGCAAAAATTCTTATTAATTAATTTCTTTTTCCATTTATATTATATTTTTGCATTTATTTATTTTGATATTTATTTATTCATGTGTTTATATTATAAATAATATACGAGATAACTAAATATATAAATAGACACATGAGTAAATAAATGTAAAAATAGAAAAATTTATTAAAATAAATTCATTAAATGTATTTTTTATTATGTTTTTTCCTTCGTTTATGTATTTTTTCCTTATTTAAAATGTTATTAATTTATTCTTTTCCATTTATTTATTTCCCATTATTTTTTGCTTTGAAATAACTCCGCATGAGTAAATGCAAATTTTTGGCTGAACTATCCCTTCTCATCCATCTATCCATCCATCCATAGTCCGTCCGTCCAGTCCCGTCCGTCCGTCGTCCGTCCGTCCGTCCGTCCGTCCGTCCGTCCGTCCGTCTATCTATCTATCTATCTATCTATCTATCTATCTATCTATCTATCTATCTATCTATAAATAAAGGAAGGAAAATGAATGAATGAATATATATATATATATATATATATATATATATATATATATATATATATATATATTCATTCACAGCGGATGCCCTTCCAGCTGCAGCCCAGTACTGGGAAACATCCATACACACCCATTCACACACACATACACTACGACCAATTTAGTTTATTCAATTGACCTATAGCGCATGTGTTTAGACTGTGGGGGAAACCGGAGCACCCGGAGGAAACCCACGCCAACATGGGGAGAACATGCAAACTCCACACAGAAATGCCAACTGGTCCCGCCGGGACTCAAACCAGCGACATTCTTGCTGTGAGTCGACAGTGCGAACCATGGAGCCATCGTGCTGCCCATACATATATGTGTGTGTGTGTGTGTGTGTGTGTGTGTGTGTGTGTGTGTGTGTGTGTGTGTTTTTAAAAGCCATTATTTAATTCGTCAGTTCTCTCCCTTTCCCTCACCTATAACAGTGCATCTGATGGTGTAATACAGAATTACAGACATCAGATATTGCTCGGCACACCTTTCTGTCCTCTAAAAACAAAGCTTACCTGTCTTCTCCTCTTAGATTTTCCTTTCAAGACCCATTAGACAGCAGCGCAGACAGATCCCTGCATTTCTATCTTTAATTTAACCACAGATGTAAGGTGTGGACAGAGCTTGACTTGTTTTGTTGACCTGCTGCCATGGCAATAAGCACACCGCACCAGCCAGACCCTTATTCCTCATCTTTCATTTTTTGTTGTGATTTTCTGTTTAAGGTGAGAATCTCATCATTTATTCAGGTAGGCATTTTCAATCGGTCAATCTGCATTCATTTAAACATGATTAGTTTGGAAAAACGTTATTGTAATGTAATTCTCCGCTATTAATAAACCATCAACTAACACTTTTAGCTCTGCAACGACTAATTTTCTACTTATTATACAACCCCCATCAGGAAAA
>NC_079445.1:2341449-2366449 GCF_903798145.1 Danio aesculapii | reverse complement strand
GCTGAACTGGACACATGCACACGCTGTTGCATGCTGAGGTCACTGGCTCCATTGTTAAATAATTGCCACTCTGCGAGGAGCGTGGACGGCTCTGAAACACAATATCCAAGGAAAATGTTTGTTATTTGTATAAGCCCGATGGAGGACATATTGGGCGATTCCTGCGCTTTTGAGGACATGGAGTGTATGAGCAGTGTAGTGATGTTAAGTGTAAACAGAGGTTGTTTTTTTATCCAGCGAGTCGGAATGTTGCTGCTGTCCAGAAGACGTGGTGTTGAAAATATAGTACAACAAATAGCTGGAAATGACTCAAAACACCAAGGCGTTCATGGGTCAAGCAAGGAAACAATTTATTCTAAAAATGGGGCATACTTTGGAAATGTTTATTTAAAGGTGGCACGGTGGGTCAGTGGTTAGCACTGTGGGCCTCACAGCAAGAAGGTCGCTGTTTCCCGTCCCGACTGGGCCAGTTGGCATTCTGTGTGGAGTTTGTATGTTCTAGATCAGTGGTTCTCAAACTTTAAGTATCCACCTCAGAAAAAAAGTTCATCTCTCCAAGTACTATCATAATGACCGGCATTGAAATACAGTAGCATAGTAGGCCTGATTTAGCAACTACAGCACTGCACAGTTTTCAAAAATTTGGTAGATTAATTCTTCTAATTATTAATATTTATTATAGTCAGCCACTTTAAACATTATAAATAGTTTGAACATTAACACTGTACTGTGCTTACAGGTGTAAAAAAAAGAGATAAATATGTCAACGTTTAAATTAAATTGTGCTTTTACAAGCTACCTTAAAATGGTACTGTTCTTAAAAAGTAGAAAGAAAACTGCTGTACACTGAAAAGAGTGTTGCATGCAGAACTGGTGCAAACTATTTATTTGTGTTGAATTTAAACGGCACCTATGGTAAAAAATCTACTTTTCAAGCTGTTTAGACAGACATATGTGCATGTATGGTGTATAGAGCGTCATATTGGGGTGATATAAACACACCCAGTGCTTTTTTTTCAATTTTAACAAACATAAAACGGTGGGACCAATTGGAGCGGTTTTCAAGCTGACCGCAACTTTACGTAGGAGAGCGGTCCCCCGCCTCACCAATATGATGGACAAGCGCGTCATCATATCCTCAGTTTGTTGATTCACGTCCGCCATTTTCAGCGTGAGTCGAAAGCGATAATCACTAAAGGAACACGCTAGCTCTATTTTTTAGATGCAAGGCTCATTGGGCTCAACACAAGATCAATATTCTCCACATTATCGCTCTAAGCGGAATTATTGGTTGTATCTTAGGTAGGTTTGCAAACATGTGTACTTCTCATTGAGTCTGACCTTATACTTCAGCCGTTTGCATTTCTCGCGATCCAGAAGCTCCCTGTGATCTTAACTAGCATGCGTTTTCAGAGTTTCTAAACATCGGTTTCTATCGGGTACACTCAAGTCGGACGGCTGGACTCGGCGGACCGCTGCAGAAACCTATGTTTAGAATTCAAAAATGCGTGGCACGACGATTCAGGGACACTTCATGTTTCTGCCGCGCCACAGAGAGTGTCTGGTGTGCCGTGTCGCGGCTTCAAGCGGCGCATCCGGTGCCTCAGTCAGAGTTAATTCAGTGTGCGTGGTTATTAGTTTCTGTGTGACAAGCTCGGCACTTGAAACTAGCACAACAGTTGGCTGTAAAAACTGTACAAACGCAGAGCAGGTGAGCTCATGCCCCGCCCCTTGTTACGTTGGCGGGAAGCCGAAAGTAATTTACATGTGAAGCAACCACCCCCTAAATCAGCTAGCTGTGGACACGCCCCCAACATGACACTTTTTAACACCATAATTAAACAATTCTGAATTGGTGTTTTAAACTGAACCTAAACTGGCTCACTCAGGAAGAGAAACCATAATATTAATATTAAATCATAAAAAAGAGGAAACTATGTTGCCCTTTAGTAATGTTCAACTTAATTTGTTTGTCAAATTCAGCCCAAATAAATTTGTTTACAACCACTTAAAGTAAAAAAATTGAGTAAATCCAAGGAATTCATCTTTGAATATTTTTTTTTCAGTGTGCTTAATATCATAAAGTAGTCTATTCATTAAAACCTGGACAATGTTCCTTGGGACCTCATAAATATAGGCTATATGTGGGCCCACACGGAAGTGCGCGCAGCAGATTTCCGCAGATTTTTAGCCCATCATTAATTCTGGTTATTTACTTGAGTAAATGTGTGTAAATCTATATTTATTCAGTTTTTAAATTAATTACAGTAATTTTATTGACTAATATGAAATGTTCAATCTGACTTATGTACAATACAGTTTGTACAGTCATATTTTCTGTCTTTTAGTAGATATATTATATGAGAGCCTTGCTTTGTTTACCAAATAAAGTGAATCTAATTGGATTTGCATTGTAACATTAAATAAAAGTTAAAAAGATCATATTTTTTATTTCACATATGAAGGTTTTAGTTATGATACTCCCAAAATAATTACACAGAACTTCGCAGATTTTTTAACACCCAATTCTCCACAGAAATAGCAATAAACGTCCACAGAAAATGGAAGAATGAATCTGTGCAAGTTTTCCACTGAAAAATTATAGGGATCCCCGAGGGTGAGTTCAGAAATTTCTCCAGACATCGCTTTATATGCGTATTTATTACCACAGGAATTACCGCTAGAATTCAAAAGCATAGTTTTGACCTATTTGGAATGCTCATGAATATTAATGAGCTCTGCAGCTCAGTGCCTGCTCTCGCTTATTCTTTCTCTCTCTCTCCCTCTATCATATTCTCTCAAAGTTCATTGGTGATAAAAATATTTTGAAACAAATTGAGCAGATTTCTTGCCAAATGACAATGGATTCAACTGAAGTGGTAGTGAGGTTTATTTTAGCTAGAAGGAACGAGTGAGCTATCTCTCCATAACTGCTTCTGAGTTGTGTTGAGTACGAGATATATGCTAATTTATAATTATACCAAAAAACAGAGAGCGACGGAGATGTATTTAGAGTTGTATTTTTATTTGTTAACGTATAAGAACAACACAGGGAGTTATTAATATCAATATCATTTTACAAGTGTATTGCTGTTCTTTACTTAAAAAAATGACAGAGTGGCCGCACAGGGGCTCATTGGTTAGCACTGTCCCCTCACAGCAGGAAGGTCACTGGTTCGAGTCCCGGCCACACAGTTGGCTTTCTGTGTGGAGTTTGCATGTTCTCCCCGTGTTGGTGTGGGTTTCCTCCAGGTTTCCCCCAGTACTAAGGTTGTGGCTTAAAGGGCTGTGTAAAACATATGCCAGAATAGTTGGCGGTTCATTCCGCTGTGCAATCCCTGATATATAAGGGACTAAGCAGAAGGTAATAAGGAATGAATGAATGATAGTAGAGCTGTGTGATTTGAACCACGATGAATAAATGTGCATTAAACACTTTTATATTCAGCGTCTACATGTGTTCTTGCTTCATTACAAACAAACTCTGAAATTTCACAGTATACCACGTTGAAACTAACAAAAAGATGCATTTTAGAGACCTTATACCTCCCAGAGGTGGAACTGAATACATTTTTAATACATATATTTGGCATTTTTCTGCCTATGCTGTTTTCAAAATAAGAGTCCCAATATATTTGAGATGCAGAAAGAAGTTGACCGAGATGACAGGGTTTGAGTCGGGCAGTTCCAGAAAGCAGGTGTTACGGCCCAAAACTCAACACTGGCTCGAACAACAGTAACCAAGGTTTGAGCCGAAACATATGAAAGACACCAGACGACTGAATTAATAAATTTACGTTCCGTCAATACGCTTTAATTCACAGAAATAATAAGCAAAACATTAACAAAACAGAAATCAAATAGACAGGTAGGGCAGCTGAGGAAACAGGTCTCTGACTATACTGTTTTTAAATGGACAGATCTTACCTACAACTCCCGTAAAAGGAATAAAAACAGGTGAGTCTTCCGGGCCACTGCTTACCTTCACTAAACTAAATAAATACCAAAACGTGACTATGAAAAATAATCCACTACCTGCTATGAAAACAAAATATCAAAATAAACCAACTAGTTAACAAAAGGTTAACAATAACATAATTCTAAGGAGAGCGGCATGTAGATGCATCGCCTGCATGCGGAGCAACCGCCAGCCAGACCGCCTGAGCGCAAGCCACCACCGAACTGCGGGAGAGCAAGAGTCAGAGAAAGAGACTGAACCGCTATTGCTGTCAGCCTTATATAGTGGGAATCCCCCGTGACGTCACGGGCGTCATCCAATCCTAGACAAGCCGGGTAGGAAACTCCTATAACTCAAGCGCAACAAGCACAAATCCGCAATAAATAATTATGAATTAAATACAACACAGACCCACGTAACACCCTTCAAGACACAAACAAAAGCCAAAAAATAAAATAAACAAGTAAATAACAGGGGGAGAACGTGGTAAGATCTGAAAACATGGTAAATATGCTGTGGGTTGGGTTTAGGGAAACTGGTGTGTGGGGGGGGATTGGTCGTAGGTCAGTCAGTTACATGAGAAATTTGAGATCTGAAAAATACAGCCGCCTCTGGCAGATTCGCGAAAACAAAACCGTAGCTCCTGTGACGTATTTGGCGCTCTCCAGAAATGTATATAGGGGTACGTTTTCAGAATGAGCCTGGGTTATGATTTTCACTGGTGGATTTTCATGGGATTTACATGAGAAAGATTAAATAATGGTGTCTGAGGCTCACGCTGTGCTCATTTCCATGTACTGAACTCTTATTTTTCAGCTACGCCTATAGGTATATTCAGATTTTGATTATAAAACACAAAGTGTATGCACTGACAAAAATATTTGTTAGGAAAAAGGGAAGGAAGGAACATGAAATGGTTTCTGGCAATGGCAGGTCTGCTAATTTTGCCTCGCAGGTCAGTCTGTGTGCAGTGTTATATAAACATGGGTATGTGGAAATTTGGAAAGACTGGATTTCAATCATAATAATGCTTCTGAATAGGGTTACTGATCCAGTTATAAACATGCCATAATCATACTGTTAATATTTTTATCCCCAATGGATTTATAACGCAATTATAAATGGCACTCGGGATCCTTTTGTTGCTTAATAATAATTAATGGCACATTTAGCATCTCATGATGGCTAATGATTGCTCATACAGACATTTCTTTTCTTACATCATAGACAAACCTAGTTGAGACAAATGAAGAGCAAGTTAAAATAAGGCATAGGTTAGTTCGATTTTAAGAGCCCATGCACTTTAGGACCCCCAGAGACACTATCACCAACCAAATATGAAACATGCTGCATTTTCAAGGGGCTGAACAAATGCCATTGAGATTAATGAGAATGTTAACGTCAGCTTTCATCAGGTATTTGTCAAAAGACATAAATGTCAGCAAAGTAACTGGTCTTTCAGCGCACTCTGGTTCTTTTTTCGCACTGTTGGTTTTTTGAAGAAGCCTAAACATCCATGAAATCTGTATACAAATTCGTAATACTTTTCTTTATAGTGGCAATACGTTTTTTAGATTTACGAAATGTTGCTCGTACCAAGAAACATGTATTTGAATAAGGATGTAATGTGCTAATGCACAAACAGTAAAATAAAATTTGTCTCAGCAGGGTGTTTTCACACCTCTAGTTTGAAAAAAGTCAGGAAAGTGGATGAGTCCAGCTTTGTTTAGGTGGGAGTGTCGAGTAGCGAAAGAGGGAAGGGTTTGCATGAAAAGGGGAGTTTCAGTACGTGTACGCTAGGGGTGGGCGATATGACCTAAAATTAATATCACGGTATTTTTCATCTTTTGAACGGTGACGGTATAATATCATGGTATTACTTTCAATAGCAAAATAATATACATCTCAAGGAAGAACGGACAAAAGAAAGTCTCACTTCTATCACTCTTTAAAAGTTTTGGTTTGGGTCATTGTAAATGCTCAGTCTCGTTATGAGCTGATCTTCATTTCTCTGTGTTGGTGGAATAAAGCAGGCGAGTCAGCCGCACCAATTTATGAGCAGACAGAGCAGGATTCTCGCGATGACCACCGGCGCAATTCTGCTCTTTGTTATGAGCCGTAGTTTCAGTGTAAACTTAGTAAAGGTGAGTTTCTTTGGCGATGATGTGTACAGTGTTAGATTTTATATTTAGCGGACATTTGCGCTGAACATGCGGTGAATGCAACGCATCGAGATTCGGGCATCTTCTCCGAAAACACTCGATTGATCTCAGCTGGCGGATCAACATTTACCTCATGTCATGATCGCTGTCATCTGCGCCATTATTATTATTATAACTTTAGGTGAGGTTTGCAAACCTGTGCACTTTTCACTCTTCAGCCGTTTGCATTTCCTGCAGTAACAAAAGCTCCCTGTTATCTGACAGCGGGAAGCGTTGAGGGACTGACAGCTAATATGAACCAATACAGCAGCAGGGTAGAGCGATTCAGCAAGTTTATAGAGAAAATCAAATCAGATTGCACTACAACCATTATATTCAGACACACAAATGCTCCCAAATATATTATTAGGGCGCTTAGATTACATTTCGGGCGCTCATGCGACCAAAATGGTTGCAGTTTCGAGCCCTGTAGTATAAGGACATGTATTCAGACCACAACGGAACGTTTGAAGAAAATTGAATGCCTTATTATTTAGAATTAGCTATTATTGATGTAAATGCAGCCGTTCAAGGCGCATAATTGATTTATTACGGTATTGACGGTATTAGAAAATCCATGTCGTAGCGCAATGTCACACCGGTGATGATTATGACACTGGTGTACCGCCCACCCCTAGTATACGCGCTGAATTTCACAGCGGCAACACAGACGCAGTCATCGCATCAACCATCGAATTATTTGCCACAATCTGAATAAGACAATAATATGATTAAGGTGTTTACATGAGTTGCTTTTTGAATGTTTCTTTCAGGATCCCGTTTATAGTACATACTACGATTAACGTCATTGCATCCCCGCGCTATCCACTTTTTCTCAAGAGTTTCATGTAATTTCGGGTGTTTCATTCTTAATTTGTGGACTTTAACTGCAGTCTGGGCACTTTCACTTTCATTCAGGAACATTTCATGCATGCCCCCCTATGACAAACAAGATACTGGATGCGAGGAACTGCTGGAAGAGTGTAGTTTTAATGGAATTTTTGATACCACACGCCGTATTGGATAAAAAACCTCTGCATTTTGGTGTTTACATGTTTACATTCGGAGAGCAGCGATTGCAGCTTATCTTTCAGTCCATAATATTGTAGTGATATTAACGTACTTCAAGCTTAGTAACTAAATAATTTTGACTAAGGTGTGTCTTTAAAAACTGAAAGAGTACTGCTGACGATACTAACTAACTTTGCCATCTGAATAAACATGAACAAAGAACACCGATTCTGAACTGGAACCGCGTCTTTATCGCGTGTTAGCAGACCACTGTAACCCACACATGTGAGTCTACACAAGATCGGTGCTCTCATCACGGGGAAATGGAAACAAAACCTTCGTTGCGGCACATTTCTAAAGGCAACACTGATGACTCATGTCTCCGAACAATTCGTCATCTTCTACTTCTTTTAATTCTTCGAAGCTAACATGTATATATATATTTTTTATAACTATTTTTTGTTTTTTTTTTCACCTTTATTTAATAGGACAGTAGAGAGACTGCAGGCTGAGTGCCTTAGTGTCCCACCAGTGACGATATACAGCCACATCGCACTGCTACCAGTGTGACATTTTCTTTCAGAAATGATAAATATTTAAAATAGGCACTATCTTTATAAATAAACTGCATAGCTGCAATATAAACAACTAAATTCACGACTAAAAAAGCCTCAAAAGTACATTATGTTGTCCAACAGCAGCAATATTTGTCAAAATGTAGAGTGTCCTCTGCTTGTTGCTGTATGCGGACATAGTAATACACAAGGTTGAAGGGTAAGAAGCTGGACAAGTTCTGTTACTGGCAGAATATCGCACGGCTATTAGCCAATCAGATTCAAGAAGCAGACAAAACTGTTGTATAAATAAATATATATATATATTATAGGAAATACTTTAATTTTCTCAAAATCTGGGAAATATTTGAAAAATAATACAAATTTCAGAAGAGGCTGATCATTTTGTCATGTTTATATATTTATGTACTACATATGCATTCACTTGCACTGTTTATAGTTACTCATGCAACACTTATTGACTTTCACTGTCACATTCACAAACAAAACTCAAATTAGACACTTTATTTTCAATCAAATAATGTTTATTGCGTCCTTCTGATAACCACTGAAATATCTGATCACGGTAGAAAAGGTTTTAAAATACGGTCTAGAAGAAAAACCAAACATGTATTTGGCTGTTTAATCCTTAAGGATTAACTGTCATAAAATAATGAATAATGAATGCAGAATTGTTAATTGAGATCATTAAAATGAATCGTTAGATTAGGAAACAGTAATATCGATTTTTAAAAACAATTTTTGTAAACAAGTCATATTTTATACAGCAATCAAAAGAAAACAAAGAGAGCAACGACAAAGTACAGTAATACTAATAAAATCAATAATTCCAAGCTCTTATAGAAGTCCAAATATATATTTATATGAAGCATTATAATATAATAAAGCAGATGTTTTTTATATTTGTTGGTTGCAATGATATTCAGAGTAAATAAAAACTGAACTGACATAATGAGAAACTGTCAAACTATTGCCACTTCTTCATCATCATCATCTTCCTCTTCATAGTAGCGATTCCTCTTGATCATCTCCTCCACGGTCAGCGACTTCTCGGCCTCCTCACTGTCCCAAAACCCCACGTCCTGGGACGTCCTGAGGGCTTTTTCTTCCACAGATGCAGAAAAACTGGAGCTCAGGTTTCTTTCCAGTCTTTCCTCATCTTCAGCAGCTCTGTGTTGTTGTTTTGCCTTAATTTCCTGTTTTGTTAGTTGTAGCTCCGCCTCCTTCCTGTTTAATTGTATCTGAGACTCCATATTTGGTGTTTGTAGCTCCGCCTCCTTCCTGTTTAATTGCATCCGAGACTCCTTATTTGGTGTTTGTAGCTCCGCCTCCTTCCTGTTTAATTGTATCCGAGACTCCTTATTTAGTGTTTGTAGCTCCGCCTCCTTCTTGTTCACTAGCTCCTCCTCCTTTCTGTTTAGTGGTATTTGAGACTGCTTATTTGCTGGTGGTAGCTCCGCCTCCTTTTTGGTCACTTGTGTCTGAGACTCCTTATTTGCTAGTTGTAGCTCCGCCTCATTTCTGTTTAATTGTGTTTGAGACTCCTTATTCTGTGTTTGTGGCTCCGCCTCCTTTTTGGTCACTAGCTCCTCCTCCTTTCGGTTCAATTGTATCGGAGACTGCTTATTTGTTGGTTGTGGCTCCACCTCCTTTTTGGTTACATGTATCCCGGCCTCATTTTCTCTCTGCTGCGGCTCCGCCTCTATTTTCGTTTGTTTGAGAATTGAAGTTTGCATTTTTTCCTTCTTCTCGATCTTGGATTGGCTGTTGTCATCCTTTGTCTTTGCGTCAGGAACTTTCTCCTCAGTTTTAGCCATTGTCCGAGAGCGCAGGTCCTCCAGCGAGCCTCGTCGGACCCCCTTTGGAACAGATTTTGCATCTTGATTTGAAGGGTTGGAGCTCAAGCTTGGCGCCAGAGAAAATGGCCGACTGCGCTCTCTGAGAGATGTGCTTCTCCGTAGGGTTTTCAGCTCCGCTCTTTCCGTGCTCTGCTGAGAAGATGGAGATTCATCCTCCGGGGGCCACTTTGCTCTGAAAAACCTGGATGGACCCTTGCTGACTTCAGCTGGACTGGAGACTTTGGCTCCTCCTTCACTGTCTGCAGGAGGAGGCCAAGCCACTCTCAGTTTTCTGGTTTCCACAGACGAGCTTTGAGGTCTTTCTGTCTGACTTCTGGACTCTATAATGGGGGTCTGCTCCGTGAATTTGGCCCCTCTGTGTGACTCCTCCACTTTTTCTACAGGCTTCACTGACACAGAGTTGGAGTTTTCCTCCGGTTCCTCCTGGCTTATTCGTGAAGTCCACATTTCCTTGTGCTGCCGGTGGCCAAAGCCTTCGTCGTAGTTGCCTTTAGACTTGAAGAGCTGGTTGAAGTGAGGCTTACAGTAGATGCTGCCATGCAGGGAAGCAAACGCCACCAAACTGAAATGAAAGTAAGCACGTCATTTATATGTATCATTGAGGACTTGATTGTTACAGCGGCGGTCTGGAATACTTGATTTTGATTGCCCAGTCGTGACATTCCAAGGCATGTTACGTTAGAGATAAAGCAGATACAGGTGACTGTTCTCGCAGGATAAAGGCTTGATCACACTGAACGTGCTTTTTCCTAACGCACCCGTTTTACTAACGTCCATGAGCACTTTGTGTGCTGCTTATGTGCCCGATGCACTTCACGTTTTACCGCCTGCTGTGCCTCACATTTTTGGCGTTGCGCTCTGTGCGCCCGCAGCTAAAAAAAGTCAACTCTGAGTGGAAAAAGCATGCTATGTTAGTCGTGTCTCTTTCATTCTCCAATCAAATGAAAGAAGAGGCGGGGTTTACGTTGAGGAGACAGCAGTGCTTGTGTTTTCAAGACGACTATGGAGACTTTTAAAGATAAAGGAGAGACTAGCAGTCGCTGTTTTGAGTTTTCCGGAGCTGAATGGCATCACAAATCTTGAATATCACAATATTATTAGTAAATTTTACAGATATAACAATATCAACAGCAATGCATAATACGCAAGTGATTCAGTCGTTGACCAGCGACACAAAAAGTGCACCCACTTCTTTTTTTCTTCTCAACAATAAAAGCTAGTGCGATGCACCTCGTGCGTATTCCAGATAGCCGTGTAATAATCCTAAATAACAACCGCTAAATAACACAAGCTTATCTAGGTACTTCAAATCATTTTGACAGTGAATACGTTCACATCCATATACTTACATCCACATAAATCTGCTTGTCTGTCACGCCGCTGTTTTTTGACTGTTTGGAGGCATCTTGTGAATGAATAATAGTGTATACTCCATCAGCTGTTTTAGTGTCTGTCAGCTTTGTGTTTTTGACTATTTGGTGCCATCTTGTGTCTGAATAATGCGCAGGTTAGTGTATACTCCATCAGCTGTTTCTGTTTCTGTCATCATTGCCTTCAATTATAGATTTACTAAACTATCACGGCTCAGAACAATGTTTTGTGTCTAGTTTTAATGTTTTTTTTGCAGAGAGCTGTGTAATATGCGGGATAAAGTACATCCAAAATGAAAGCCCTTCAGTCTTATACAAGACTTATACAAGGTTTATACCGATAAACCTGTCAGGCTTTATTCTGCAATAACAACCTACTGCATATACTACATCTCTTGTTTAACAATGACAATGAATGAATGCATGAATAAAGGAATAACCTGAGTTTGGTACTACAGACGGCACAGCGGAAGCACTGTTTGTGGTAAATCTGCTGATTGGCGACTAGTCTCTCCAGCTGGTAAACAGTCTGCTGGCAGGACACACATCTGTCTGGGACGGCCACTTGAAACGGCTGTAAAGAAAAACTCAAGAGTTAGAAACAGCTCTTCCTCAATGCAATTCACTATTATCAACAACATCTAATTACAAATCCATAGTGACAGTTAAAGGACTACTCCAAAAATGCTTAGAAAAAAGGGGGGGTTATACTACAGGGATGCTGAATGCTTGATTCTGATTGGCTAATGAGCATTTTAAGGCATGCAGCTATTTTTAGGAAAAACGCAGAGATAATGTAGTTCCAGCAGGTTTTGAGCACATTACAGCTCCATATCAGTACGCTGAATGATTTTAATGATTTCACAGCTACAACAGTTAAAAATCACAGCAAAAACACCACAGAAGGCTTTGGGTGAGAAACTCTGAGGACACAAACTTAACAAATGTCTGCAATATAACATCTACATTATAATACATATAAAACAGTGGCTTTTGGCTCTATTTTAATGATCTAGGCGCAAAGTCTAAAGCACAAAAGCATTAAGGGTGAGTCCGAAACCACTTTTGCTCTTTTAAGGACGGAGGAATACAGTTTGGTCTAACAGGGTTGAGCTTATTCTCTTAATGAGTTCTGGGTGTGTTTTGAGAATAAACCAATCAGAGTCTCATCTCCCATTCCCTTTAAGATTCACTTGCATCAAACCATGGTGCATTTGCTATTTACATGCCGGACTTTGTAAGTGTAAAAACTGAACGCTTCACTAGCGAGAAAACAGTTCAACAGAGCATCTGCAGCGCGAGGATAAAAAACAAGCCTCCACCAATCAGCCTTCTCACTTTCTCCTTACTTTACTTTAACGCTTTACTTTACTCCTTTACTTTGGTGGAGTGAGGAAATGGTGGAAACTCACACCACTGAACACATCCATTAGACTTTATATTTAATTTAGTTTGTTAAGCGTAAAGATTTGTTTCAAAACTAGTTCCTGCAAACTAATAAATGAACAATAATAATGAAGTGTGGTCAAAAAACTGAGTTATATGTAATTTAATGTGTATTTATATAGTTAATTTATTGTGTATGCCCATACACCCAAAGCGCTTCACAATCATGAGGGGGGTCTCTTCACACCACCACCAGTGTGCAGCATCCAATTGGATGATGCGACGGCAGCCACAGGACAATGGCGCCAGTGTGCTCACCATACACCAGCTATAGGTGGAGTGGAGAGACAGTGATAGAGCCAAGTCAGTGGATGGGGATGATTGGGAGGCCATGATCAAAAGGGCCGATAGAGGGACACCGGGGTTACACCCCTACTCTTTACAAGAAGTGTCATGGGATTTTTAAGAACCACAGAGAGTCAGGACCTCGGTTTAGCGTCTCATCAGAAAGACGGCGCCCACTGACAAGTGTAGTGTCCCCTTCACTTTTACTGGGGCCAAACACACAAGTGGATCCAAACACACGTCATATTCTTATACCCCATATGGTGATGCAGATGTCTCCAAAACCCCACAGGTGGACAAATCTAAACTTGTTTTATTAAAACAAATATAAATATGCATATAATAAATAAAATTAATAATAATAACATTATACAGATGCAGATCGTCATGAATAAACTGAAAAAGCCCCCCGAGATGAAGAAGAAATGGAGGCAGTGGTGTTTATATTTATGTAGAAAATACTCATATTTGTAACATTTTAATCCTTTGTTTTTTTCATATGTAAACGTATTTGTGTATTGCATAACTAACACACTCTGTGCTGTCGTGCTGTCACACTCAATGGCGCGGCCTATTTCAGTTCCTCAAAATAGCAACGCACCAACAATACGCCTTTACACACCTCCTTTATAGACCAGCACACCCATGAGTCCATAAAGTGCTGCAAATGAATTTGCTATTGAAACAACATGGCGCAAAATGTGAAAATTAGTGTTGCGCTGGTCTGAAAATAGCAACAAATCAAGCCATACACGTCTTGCGCCTTATTGGGCTGGGTTTATGATAGGGCCCTTTAAGTTTGGTAACCATTTTGCAATATTATTTTTGCCTTTGAATTTGATCACATTATTAATATTATTTGCTAAATATAAACTAGTTTTCTGCAGTTATTGTCAAAGTCACAATATGATAAAAAAAATCCAAAAAACCCTAGAAAAAGTGTTATTTTGCTGACTTGTATACATAATTCATGCCAAAAGCTTTGAAGAATGTTTAAATCCAGATAAATTAACCTTTTTCACAAGACAGTGAAGCATTTCCATGATTATCAGAACCTTAAATCATCAAATGTTTTAAATATTTAGATTTTTTTTTAGAAGGACGTACATTTTTAAAGCTATACGTTTAATATTACATCATCTTTCTATCAAATTACAAAAAATCAGCATGATTTCTGTAGTTCTGCAGGATTATGAACACTACAACTCCCACAATTCCACACTCAGTCCCAAAGTCATCAAACTATGCCTTTGTTTGTTGCAAATGCACTCCCTCTAGTGGGCAAAACGCCATTCTGCGCTTTTTAATCTACATTTGAACAGATCACATATTAGATTAATAGTGTTACAAGCAGAATCAAGACCACAGACCTTGGTGACCTTATGAAACTCTTTGTTCTCTGATAAAAGAGTTTCAGTGCCGGGACTCGTTGAGTTTACATGCTCTCCTAAAGAAAACACAAACACACACATGACTGTATTCTGTACCAGTGTATGTACTGAATATTAAATGTCTCTATGATAGTTTCAACAGTACTCTCTATTCACAATTTACATCACTTAATTCATGCAGTGCTTAATTACATTAATTATAGCTTCATATGTTTTAACCTCACATTAATGACTATTTATAAAATCAGCTTAAGGTTTCAGATTCATATAGATTGAATGAACTCACCGTTGATCTTTGTGATGTTTGTTCTAGGGACTTTGCTCTGCTTTTAATCAGAAAAATGGAGAAGAAACAAGCAATAAGAAATGTGGTAGTAGACTTGTTCAGTCGTATGACAAACATTTTAATCTTGGCACAAGTATATTCATGAAAGCTTATAGTAATTGTTAATGTTTCTGAAGCTCTCCTCTGCTCAGCAAAGATGTTTAATAATACAGTATTATGATCATTAATACACTACAATTGATAATATTGTGAAATTACATTAATCAAGTCACATTATTATTCAGAAATTCTTTTAAAGGTGATGCTTTAGTGTTTAAATATGATCAGTTGTTACTCGGGATCAATTACTAATATTGTTGACATCATATTTTTGTTTGAAATGTTCAAGTTTTTGTTTTTATTCTTTAATAAGCAGATAAAAATAGCAGTATTTATATGAATTAAAATCAATTGTGCATTATAAATGTCTTTAATGTCATTTTTGATCAATTTATGTCTCCTTGTTACTCGGCATAACTGTTTTCAGCATTGATAATAATCAGAAATGTTTCTCGAGCATCAAATCATCATATCAGAGCGATTTCTAAAAAAAAAGATGTCACTTAATGAGTGCTGAAAAATCACAGGAATTAATTAAACTTTATAAAATATTACAGTAGAAAAAGTATTATATCTGATCTTATGCAAATGAATGAGCATATGTTTTAATGTTCCATAGACATTAGTGCGTACATTAGTGTACAAGTGTGTGAGTATATATATATATGGTTTACATCCTTGTAATTCAAAGCTCTTAAAAACAGACCTAGGTCTTTTTGCATTTAATTTTACTGCAATTTTCCTGTAAGGTTTACCTTATGGAAAGACCATATAATAAGTGTTTTTTACAGTATAAAATGTATTTCACCTATAGAGTAAGGTCCTCATAAAGCACCAAAACAAGTATGTGTATGCATCTTCAGTTTTATTATAGAGAACACATATCCTACCACTGTCTGTCCATGACCAGCAGGTGGCGTCATCTCCTTGCTGTCAGCACAGAAAACACTGTCCTCTGCTTCTGACTGGCTGGCCTGAATCAGAGAGAACGAGAGATCAAAAACAATACACTTATGATTATCATTATTAATATTGAGGATTAAGCTGAGTGAACACCACTTAAAACATGCACATTTATGCTATTGATAGATCAGAATACACTTTCTCTTACGTCTTATTGTCCCACATAAAAAAATACTATAGTAAATTATAGCAAATACTATAGTGATTTTGAACCATACTACAGTAAACTTTACAATACGGTTGTTTTAGGTAATGTTAGTTAAAGGTGCTGTATGTAAGTTTTTGACTCTTCTAAAGCATAAAAATACCATAATATGTTTGCAGATATTTCAGAAACATGCTCAGTGAACTCTTGTTTATCTGAAAAACAAGCTGAAGTCAGATATGTGCTTTCCCTGCCGAAAAGCTGTCTTTGTTTTGGTCATTTTAACCAGCAATGCCAGTTTAGCCAATTATATTTCAGCACCCCGGGTTGCCTTGCTGAAAATCAGCGTATTTCATTCATACATTCAGGAAGGCTCTGAAAGCATGCGTCCGTAACCAAAATGCGACCTCCGGTGGACAGTAGCAGACTCCGAAATGATTCAGTTCCACATGAGGCTATTAATTAGCAAACAATATAAATATTACGAGCGTAAACATTAGGTGAGCAGGTTATATTGTAATCTAAAGCTAGTCTGTAGCTTTTTTTTTTGCATCTGTGCACACAATAAACATACTCACAGAGCGGGAAACTGAAGCCTGCTTGCAGACTGCTAGCTGATATCTGGTCAATCTGTCTTTAATGGAGCCGGTGCGTCTCAAAGGGGATGTGCCTGTCACAAAGGATAATATTTTCACTTTCTCAAACAGAAAATATTGCGTTGATAAAAGTGCGATGTAATGACTTTTGTTTTAATTGTGTGTGATTTGTGTGTATTTACCTTTGCTGGCTTTTTGTGTGTCTGCATCCTCTGAGCTGCCGTTCGCTTCTGTTTGCACCTAAAGAACCAGGAAAAAAACAGCTATGTTAACAAGTGACAGACTGAAAACATAGAAGTATTAAACACGCCATGTTTTTTCCCCGTGATTAATATTTCTAAAGGAGCTGTTGACATGGAATTGAACAATACAAGCATAAAAATAAACCAAAACAAATCTGAAAGATGAGTTCTGTGTAGTAACAGTGAAATGACACAAGGAGAAAGTGCTGAACTACTGAAATGTATTTAATACTTTATATAAAAGGCTTTATTGGTGCTGAAAGCTTAAAGACGCCTCTCATATGGAGAATGAAGCACATGCATTGCTCAGGTGTGAGTTTCTCACAGACTTCTACAACAGAGTGTCAAAATCTTGATAATTCTGTGTGTCTCGTCTATCAAATCTGAGCTTTAATTTGTATTCTCTATTGGATTCGAGTCAGGGGATTGGCTGGGCCATTCTACAGCTTGATTTTCTTTCTCTGAAAGCATCTGAGAGTCTCCTTGGCTGTGTTTTGGATCATTGTCTTGCTGAAATGTCCACCCTGGTCTTATCTTCATCCTCCTGCTAAGGTAGATGTTGGACTGAAGCAGCTGATATTCATTTACACTGAGAAGGAGCAGAGTTTTGCTGAAGAACGACTGAGAGATTTCAGCTGCCGTCTGGGCTTTCACTGCCCAAATACACCTCCCTTTCTCTTCAAGTTAACAACACCTTTAGAAATATGTTTTCTAAGAAAAATGGTAATTAATTCATTTATTCCACAGTGATTCCACCCAAATAGCACATGTACGTCTGCAAGATGTATTTTAAAGGTCGCTTGGTCTAAAAAACATCTGCTGTGTTCAAAGGTCTGATATACATCTAAAAAAGGTCTGCTTTAGTACATTCCAAATTTTAGATTTTCTAAACTTCAAAACACCTCAAAGACATTTTTTAAACATCTATTTAACATCCAAAAACTTATATCAAATAGACATTTTGGAGCAAACATTCTGATAAATGTTTATTTTTATTCTGAAAAATCTCCACGACAGTTTATCCTTATTTAGATTAGTCCTTTGAAGATAGTTTTATACTACAATTATCTTTTACCTAGACAGAATAACTTAAATTAAAAAGTATACTCCATGTTTCCCTGTCATAATTGCAATAGGGTGGCTTTACCAAAACTAACTCAAGAGGAAACGTTCTTTCATTCATTTTCCTGCGGCTTAGTTCCTTATATATCAGGGGTCGCCACAGTGGAATGAACGGCCAACTTATCCAGCATTTGTTTTATGCAGCGGATACCCTTCCAGCTGCAACCCAGTACTGGAAAACACCCATACACACTCATTCACACACACAAACACACACACACTCATACACTATGGCCAATTTAGTTCATCCAATTCTACAGCGCATGTGTTTGGACTATGGGGGAAACCGGAACACCTGGAGGAAACCCACGCCAACATGGGGAGAACATGCAAACTCCACACAGAAATGCCAACTGACCCAGCTGGGACTCGAACCAGCGACTATCTTGCTCTGAGGTGACAGTGCCAACCACTGAGCCACCCTCAAGAGGAACAAAACTTTAAAAACCAAACTTAGCTTCTCTGAGCTCATGCACCCTGACCATCATAAAACACTTTCACCAAAAAGCCCAAAATGTGGATTTTAGCAGTGTCTGCATCTACAACATGAACAGAGTTTTTGAATAAACCAGGTTACATCAGCGAGAGAGAAAGCCGATCAGTGTGCAGTGTGAGAAAGCTTTTATAGTCCTCCAGAGACCTGCTGGGCTTTAAGGAGGCCATACCAGTCACATGAAATCATCCACACTGCATACAGCACTCACACTCGGCCAGCGGATGGAGAACGGGGAAAAACTGTGCTCTCAAGGTGAGCAAGACAATACAGCTGCATGATATTGGGGAAAAACAGACATTGCAATGTTTAGTTTTTCCGCAATACACAGTTGAAATGGGAATTTTAATTCTTAATAAATATTTCCCAAATGATGTTGAACAGATTCAGGAATTTTTCACAGTATTTCCTATAATATTTTTTCTTCTGGATAAAGTCTTAAAGGTTTTATTTCAGCAAGAATAAAAGCAGTTTTTAATTTTTTTAAAACCATTTTAAGGTCAAAATTATTAGCCCCCTTAAGCATTATTTGTTTTGGATTGTCTACAGCTGCAACCCAGTACTGGGAAACACCCATACACATTCACACACACACAATTTACGGCCAATTTAGCTCATCAATTCACCTATAGCGCATGTGTTTGGACTGTGGGGGAAACCGGAGCACCTGAAGCAAACCCACGCCAACACGGGGAGAACATGCAAACTCCACACAAAAACACCAACTGACTCGAATAAGCGACCTTCTTGCTGTGAGGCGTCAATGCAAACCACTAAGCCACTGTGTCGCCCCTAATTACATCATTAAAATTGTATTTAAATTACATTTTTAATTACTGTCTCTGAAAAGTAACTCAGTTACTCAGTAAGTTATAAAATGACTTGACTCGACATAACTTAACGCATAATGCGCTACAGATAAATCTGAAAGCCGCATAAATAATAGAAATTAAACTCGACGGCGACTTAAATTGCTGCCAAACAGGACATTTTAGCCTCATTATAAAATGTAACACTTTAAGATTAATAAACATATGTATCAAATCACAAAACATTTCAAAGCAATGACACACTATTTTTTATGCATACCATATATTGGCATAAATTCATAAATAAGTTCATTGTTTCAGCGGCATGGTGGCTCAGTGGTTAGCACTGTTGTCTAGGGCTGGGCTGATAAACAATATATCGAATTGCGATAAAATGTATGTTAATAGCAATAACAATGGGAATCTAAAAGTGTTAATATTAGAGATGTACCTCATTTTTGGCCACCGAAAATGTATTGGGGTACTCTTTTAAATCTGGAAGCATTAACAACTTATATCGAAATATATATGGTTATCGTTCAATATGGAAAATAATTATCATGATTGCATTTTTGCAGTTCTCCCGTGTTGGCGTGGGTTTCCTCCGGGTGCTCCGGTTTCTCCCACAATCCAAACACATGCGCTGTAGATGAATTGGATGAACTTAATTGGCCGTAGTGTATGAGTGTGTGTTAATATGAGTGTGTATGGGTGTTTCCCAGTACTGGGTTGCAGCTGGAAGTGCATCCACTGCGTAAAACATATGCTGGAATAGTTGGCGGTTCATTCTGCTGTGGCGACCTCTGAAGTAGAGACTAAGCAGAAGGAAAATGAATGAATGAATTCAATGTTTCTCAAGCATGTTGAATCGACTTGATCAATGAATTACTCTGCTTCTCTTAAGTGATTGATCCAGAACTGTTGAATTTATATACAGTATTTAAACAAGTACATTATAAGTAGCTGTAATTAAATTACCTGAAAATGAAAAGTAATCCCTTACTTTACTTTTTCTGGCAAAAAGTAATCTAATTACATTACTAATTACACCCAATGCTGGTTACTGGGCTTGCACAGGTAAGCATTTTTAATACTAGCTTCATGTTAACACATTAACATGAAGCCTCGTGTTTTAACTTTCTTACTAACTAAAGATTATAGATATTAACTGCCAAAGTCACATATGTTGTTCATAATAATGTAGGTTGTTCTGTAAAGAGCACAAACCCTCCTTTCTGTGTCTCAGGACAGGGACGTGTCTCTTTCTTTTGTCTGTTTTGGGAGGCAGGAATCATCTGAAACAAACGGCTCACTGTGACCGAACAATAGACCGGCTTGTGTCTGAATCTCAGCCTTTGCTTTAGGGGTTTTACAGATCGTGACTCACAGCCTAAAGGCACAGAC
Source organism: Danio aesculapii (assembly GCF_903798145.1). Classification (NCBI taxonomy): domain Eukaryota; kingdom Metazoa; phylum Chordata; class Actinopteri; order Cypriniformes; family Danionidae; genus Danio; species Danio aesculapii. Next base: position 2,346,194 of record NC_079445.1, on the reverse strand, counting down.
TCCACCTAGAGCTAAAGAACAGACTTCAGCACATTAATAAACACCAAAAACAGCTCGATCCGAATCTTCCAAGAACATTTTCAACAACAAATCCAACACAGAGATATCTTTGATTAGTAGTAAGATTATTTTGCATATTTACATGTAAGGGATAATGTACATCTAGCCAGTTGTTATCAAAGATTATTACAAGGCTGTCTGGAATACTTGATTCTGATTGGTGGTCAGTCGTGACATTATATGGTATGTTATTCCCAGATTACATTCGCTGAATAACACAGACTCATCCGTGAACTTCGAATCACCTGGACCGTCAGTGAATACGTTCAAATACATATACTCACAGCCACATTCATATGTATCAGCTTGTCTGTCACTGTTTTTGATGCCTTATTGTGAATGAGTATGTACAGTTGGTTAGTATATGCTCCATTTAGTCCATTTTCGTTTCTGTCAGCTTTGTGTTTTTGACTGTTTGGCGCCATCTTGTGTCTGAATAATGCACAGGTTAGTGTATACTCCATCAGCTGTTTTAGTGTCTGTCAGCTTTCTGTTTTTGACTGTTTGGCGCCATCTTGTGTCTGAATAATGCGCAGGTTAGTGTATACTCCATCAGTTGTTTTAGTTTCTGTCAGCTTTGTGTTTTTGACTGTTTGGCGCCATCTTGTGTCTGAATAATGCACAGGTTAGTGTATACTCCATCAGCTGTTTTAGTGTCTGTCAGCTTTCTGTTTTTGACTGTTTGGCGCCATCTTGTGTCTGAATAATGCGCAGGTTAGTGTATACTCCATCAGCTGTTTTAGTGTCTGCCAGCTTTGTGTTTTTGACTGTTTGGCGCCATCTTGTGTCTGAATAATGCGCAGGCTAGTGTATACTCCATCAGCTGTTTTAGTGTCTGCCAGCTTTGTGTTTTTGACTGTTTGGCGCCATCTTGTGTCTGAATAATGCACAGGTTAGTGTATACTCCATCAGCTGTTTTCATTTCTGTCAGCTTTGTGTTTTTGACTGTTTTAGCTCCATCTTGTGACTGAATAATGCGCAGGTTAGTGTATACTCCATCAGCTATTTTAGTTTCTGTCAGCTTTATGTTTTTGACTGTTTGGCGCCATCTTGTGTCTGAATAATGCGCAGGTTAGTGTATACTCCATCAGCTGTTTTAGTTTCTGTCAGCTTTGTGTTTTTGACTGTTTGGCGCCATCTTGTGTCTGAATAATGAGCAGGTTAGTGTATACTCCATCAGCTGTTTTAGTTTCTGTCAGCTTTGCGTTTAATTAAAGAATTAATAAACTTTTATAGCTCAGAACAATGTTTTGTGTCTAATTTTTATGTTTTGTGGCAAAAAACATAAAAACATAATCGTAAAGTCCTTCAGTCTTATACAAGAGTGCTCACAATAGTTTGCATCAGGCTGCATTGGGATTTATTCTGTGATAACAACCACCTGGATGTACTTTATACCCTACTTAAAGCCAAACAACTTTACTGTTGTTAAAAAGTTGGGGTTTTTAATTTTTGTAATTTTTTTAAATGACATCTGAGGTTTGTTAGCCAATCATAAACTGAAATATAAACCAATAAATATATATAAACTTCATAAACCGAATACACTGTTCAGTTTGATTTAATGACCAAAAATACATAACTAAATCCCATACAGTAAATATGTTTATTAATTCATATAGGCCAGCATTAATCAGTTCTAAACCAAAATCAAAAATGTAAGGGTGCATTTTTAAAAATTGCAAAAGCTGCGATTATTTCAATTCACAAATCAAATATGATAACAAGGATTTCGTTTCTGATAGTTCTGACAGTTTGTAAGCACATTACCCTGAACAATGTGAAAAATGTAACACAATCTATATGTGAAGGTTTTCTTGTTGACCTTTTGGCTTTAGAATTATTTGTGATCTTTGCACTTTAAATGGCTAAATCATTTACTGTTGTTGTTTCAGCCTTAATGTAGGTATCGACAGTGTTTTACTGACCTAAAATTGTTTACAGTGTGTTTGGAATCTTAAACGTTTAAAATGTTATTTAGAATTTATTTTATTTAAGATTCTGTAGTTATTTTGTCAATTTGTCATGACAACATCAAAAAATGGCAACAACGTTTAAGAGGTTTTAAATATACAGCAGCATGGTGTAGCGTACTTTGTTATTATACCTAGTCATTTTGGCCCTGTTAAAACCACCTTAAACCTGTGGCTCTTTTATGAAATGGTATTAAATCTCATTTTAAATCGCATTGGACTGTGTGGAAACCGGAGCACCAAGAGGAAACCCACGCCAAAACGGGGAGAACATGCAAACTCCACATAGATACGCCAACTGACCCAGCCTGGACTCAAAGCAGCAACCTTCTTGCAGAGGTGACAGTGCTAACCACCGTGCCGGTAAAAAAAAAAAGTGAAATATTCACATTTTCAAATAATGTCTTATTCTTACCCACAAGACATTTCTAAGCATTGCTGTGCATCTTGTGTTCTAGGAACGTTCCTTGTCTTTGTGATTGTCTGCTGCCAGCCCTGACCTTTAGCTTGTTTGTTAGATTAGCCTTTTTGTTTGCCAGTGTTTGACCTTGTGTTTGACGAGTTTAGACTACGCTACTTTAAAGAAAAACTGCATTTGGATTTCATTTCCATTTTCCCACCCCAGACGTTACGCTTGGAGTCAACTGCTGGTCAAAATTTTAGTGCATGAATTCAGTTTGCTTAACATGACTGCTGAAGTACTGATTATAACATTGCAGTAGGTTAAAATAAACCTTGATTATGTCAATATTATGACTCTAATCACAATTCTCTATGACTTTCTATGATTTTATTTTGCTGCTGTTTAGTTTAGTAATGTTTACTTCATTCTCAGAATATATCCATATTAATCTCCATATGCTACTTTCAACTTTGTTCCTTTATTTATTTATTTATTTGGCAAAGCATTACAACTTTGGGTGACACAGTGGCTCAGTGGATAGAACGTTCTCCTCACAGCAAGAAGGTCGCTGGTTTGAGTCCCGGTTGGGTCAGATGGCATTTCTGTGTGGAGTTTGCATGTTCTCCCCATGTTGGCGTGGGATTCCTCAGAGTGCTCCGGTTTCCCCCACAGTCCAAACACATGCGCTATAGGGGAATTGAATGAACTAAATTGGCTGTAGTGTATGAGTGTGTGTGTGAATGAATGTATGGATGTTTCCCAGTACTGGGTTGCAGCTGGAAGGGCATACGTTGTGTAAAACATATGCTGGGTATGTTGGCGTTTCATTCCACTGTGGCGACCCCTGATTAATAAAGGGATTTAGCCGAAGGTAAATAAATGAATGAATGAATAATCATTACAACTTTATACTCCTTATCTTAAATTGTATGTATTTGTTTTAGAATTCACTGCAATGGATAATCAATGCTTTGCTTGAAAATGTGTACAACTTTTATGGTTTTGCTTTTCATAATAATGTTTTGCTTGTCCATCGGGTTTATCAGGGACTCTCCAGTAAGATCCACCACACGATCAGATAACATGAATGCATGGCATTTCCGTCTTATGATGTTGTCTAAGATAAAGTCTAGGAATGCTGGAGGAATGTTCAACATTGTGCAGTTCTAGAAAAATTCTTAGGTATCTGCTTCTCAAATATCTTCCTAAGAAATATATTTATTATTTTCAGCGTGCTGCTTTAAATTCTTTTTATATAATTTATATTTTTAAGAAGTTAAATATCAGAACACATCATGTGGATATTTTCTAAGTCCAAAATAAACATTGCAAAGCCTATGCATATGCTTATTTTTTAACTTACCTTTCTGATGCTACTTTTTCTAAAACTTTCACACATTTTCCTGCTCGATTTTTAAGTTTTCATAGCAAAACTGTCAAAAATAATTCTTACATCTTAGTACATCTGGCTCTATATCTGTTTAGTAATCATTCAACCAATTATTTGTTCAAACTACTTATTTAAAATGAGCTGAATCAGCACAATCCCAAGTTTTGTATGGGACAACCTAACTGTTTTATGTTCAATCCACTTAAAATTGTGAAAACAATTCAATTAACTTAATCGTTTTGCGTTGGGAAAACATAAAGGCATTGTGTTGAACTCAGATCATTACAGTGATCTTTTACTATAAACAAGATAACAACAGGAGTCAGAATGAAGAAGCTTTCTTTATCGCTACTATAAACATTAGTGTCTGTACCGTTTCATCAGCCAACAAGGAAGGAAAAAAGCCTCATGCATAGAAATGAAAACATTGTTGGTTTGTCAGTAGTAGTTGACAATATAACCACAGGAGGATTCAGTTGATGATAGAGTTTATCACATGCTTTCTAATGAACAGAAAGGTAGATGTTTTTCCCCGTTACATTGCACCTGTACTGCTGGTTTAGGTTATGTTTAACACTATTTAATAATGTCAGCTATCCGTGGAATTCAACTTCTGACACTGAGATGTGGTTTGGACATTTAAATGAAGAGATGGAGTTACAAACAGGCACTCAATGAAACATATACAGAAAACCCTACACTTGGAGGAGTTTATTACATCCTACTGTAGATGCCAGTGTAAGCAAAAACAATGATGCTTTTGCCTGTCTCTTTAAATGCAAATGAGCTGTTGCTCCTTTCCAAAAGAGGGCGGAGCCTTTACGGCATGTGTCTTAGATATTCTGCTAATTAAATCTGTTTTTATTATTGATTATCATTTGGCATCATATTGTGTCTGAATAATGCGCAGGTTAGTGTA
>NC_079445.1:2298949-2336449 GCF_903798145.1 Danio aesculapii | reverse complement strand
TAGATGGTGCTCTAGCCTAGATTTTAACAGCAGATGGCACTCTAGGCTAGTTATTAACAGTAGATAGTGCTCTAGGCCAATTTTTAAACAGCAGGCGGTGCTCTAGCCTAGATTTTAACAGCATATGGTGCTCTAGGCTAGTTATTACCAGTAGATGGTGCTCTAGGACAATTTTTAAACAGCAGGTGGCGCTCTAGGCTAGATTTTAACAACAGATGGTGCTCTAGGCTAGTTATTAACAGTAGATGGTGCTCTAGGCCAATTTTTAAACAGCAGGCGGTGCTCTAGGCTAGATTTTAACAACAGATGGTGCTCTAGGCTAGTTATGACCAGTAGATGGTGCTCTAGGCCAATTTTTAAACAGCAGGCGGCGCTCTAGGCTAGATTTTAACAACAGATAGTGCTCTAGGCTAGTTATTAACAGTAGATGGTGCTCTAGGACAATTTTTAAACAGCAGGCGGCGCTCTAGGCTAGATTTTAACAACAGATGGTGCTCTAGGCTAGTTATTACCAGTAGATGGTGCTCTAGGCCAATTTTTAAACAGCAGGCGGCGCTCTAGGCTAGATTTTGACAACAGATGGTGCTCTAGACTAGTTATTAACAGTAGATGGTGCTCTAGGCCAATTTTTAAACAGCAGGCGGCGCTCTAGGCTAGATTTTGACAACAGATGGTGCTCTAGACTAGTTATTAACAGTAGATGGTGCTCTAGGCCAATTTTTAAACAGCAGGCGGCGCTCTAGGCTAGATTTTAACAACAGATGGTGCTCTAGACTAGTTATTAAAAGTAGATGGTGCTCTGGGCAAATTTTTAAACAGCAGGCGGTGCTCTAGGCTACTTTTTAACAACAGATGGCACTCTAGGCTAGTTATTAACAGTAGATGGCGCTCTAGGCTAGTGTTTAACAGCAGATGGTGCTGTTTAAAAACTATAGCCAAGAGCGCTGTCTGCTTTTAAACACTAAGCTCAGAATTGATTCAAGAGAGAACAGCGATGCATCAAAATCTCTGTATTAATGCCGAATTGATATCTTCAGCGATTTTCCACCTCAGCTCTATTTAAAAGCATACAGTATGTATTCAAAACGTCTCTCATTTTGATTCTGCACTTTCCATCAGTTTTTCCATCCAATCAAACGTTCTCTAGAATCTAGTTTTCCACCCCTGAACTATAAACAGACACTAAAGATGCAACTGAAATCAGTCACATTTACTATTCTCTCACTATTTTCTATTACAGAGTTACTCAAAAAGAACGCAGTATATAAATATATATCAATCAGTTTCCTTATGCAGAAAATACATGTTTACTTTGGGAACTCAGCTGTGGCACTCTATTAGAGCATCCTAACAATCATGCATCCATGTGTTTTGATGAATACAGAAATGATTCAGTGCAGATGGATTAACTGGCTTCTGAGTTATGCAGCTGCTTTTCTGGCGATCTTATCAGCTGGAAGTTTTAGTACTTTTGAAGGTAAGTCTGGGGTTTTACACAGGAGCCAAAGAATGAAACTGGATGTGAAATAGCTGCTCAGATTTGCATAAATCAGTGAGCATTTCATCCGGGATGTCTTAAATATTTCATCAGCGCTGGAGCTGTGTAAACTGCAGCAGCTACATCAGCAAATTCAATACATTCAAACATATATTCATGCAGCAAAAGCATGCCTTTCTTCTAACGTTCTGCTCATGATTAACATCACAACAACCTCATTATCAAAAAGAAGTCCTTCATAATGTATAAAATATAAAAGGTTTCTAAAACCCCATGAACTTTTTTAGAAATGACCAAAACAAATTATGCTGTGTTCTCTGTGTCTATTTATTTATTTATTTATTTATTTATTTTTAGGGGTTTTCACCTTTAATGGACAGGACAGTAGAGAGTATTGACAGGAAAGCGTGGGGAGCAGAGAGAGGGGAGGGATCAGCAAAAGACCACAAGGCAGGAATCGAACTCGGGTCGCCGTGAGCACCGGAGTGCATGTGTCGATGCATCTATTTATACTGAATGCAATTATTCATATGAATTCAACTCGTAAATTTGATTTATCCAACACGAATTGAACTAGGGCTGCACAATATAATGTTTCAGCATCGATATCACAATGCGTGCATCCGCAATAGTCACATCGCAGGATATGCAATGTTGAGTTGCGATTTGAGCATGGTGGCTCAGTGGTTAGCACTGTTGCCTCACAGCAAGAAGGTTGCTGGTTCGAGTCCCGGCTGGGCCAAATGGCGTTTCAGTGTGGAGTTTGCATGTTCTCCCCGTGTTGGTGTGGGTTTCCTCTGGGTGCTCTGGTTTCCCCCACGGTCCAAAAACATGCACTATAGATGAATATGATGAACTAAATTGGCCATAGTGTATGAGAGTGTGTGTGAATGAGTGTGTATGGGTGTTTCCCAGTACTGGGTTGCAGTTGGAAGGGCATACGCTGCGTAAAACATATGCCGGAATAGTTGGCGCTTCATTCCGCTGTGGCGACCCCTGATAAATAAGGGACTAAGTCGAAGGAAAATGAATGTATGAATATTATTCGAGATTCACTCTCCTACAAAATCACCACAATCAATCTAAAATGAAGAATCTGGTGAAATTGTATTCACGTTATATCGCAGGAATACAAAATATCGCAATGTCAGATTTTTCCAATATCACGCAGCCCACCATAAGCCTTGTTTATCTGCTGTGACATTTCGCATTCGTTGTTTGTATTTTTACCCTGGGCTGTTTCTTATTTCATGATTGTTTGTCGCCTGCCCTGACCTCATGCTTGCTCTGGATTACCTCTTATTTTCCCATCTAGTCTTCCCATCTAAATTACCAAATGCTTTCAATGTAAATGCAGCATGCGGATCTAATACTCCGCTGTCTCGCACTCATTTGTAACAACCACATTATGAATCAATGACGGATCAAAAGCAGCATGAAATATAGGCAGCATTTAGGTTTTTGTCAATCTGATCACATATGAACTACGCTGAACACATGTAAATGTAGTATGAAATGTTTTGAGGTTATCAACCCTTTCGATTCCTTATAGTGGTTGTCAAAAACACATTCATAAGGTGCTCATGAAGTCGAATATGCTAAAATTTGAGAGGGAATCACAAAAAAAAATGTGTTAAAGGGATAGTTCACCCAAAAATTCAATTAAGTTAACATTTACTCTCCCTTCACTTCTCATTAACCTGTTTGAGTTTCTTTCATCTCTTGAACACACACAGCAATCTTGTTTCTAGCCCAAATATCTAAAAGTTTAAACTGAAATCAAGAAGCACTTTTAGACAAGCAAAAACAAAAATATTGACTTGATTTTAGAAATGATGAGTCAAAATTAATCGAGTTTTTCCTTAAAGCAAGTTTAATAATCTTAATGGAGTAGGAGTAAACCTATTTCAAACCCAAAATGTGATATTTTATTTACCACAGGCAGATTATTTAGCTTGTTTTAAGGAAAAACTCACTTAATTTTGACTCATTATTTCTGAAAATAATAGTTTTGCCGGTCTAGAAAATACTTCTGTATTTAAGACTTTTAAGATATTTGGACTAGAAAAGAAAGAGAGAAAAACTCTGAGCAAAATAAGCATTTTTGTTGCAGTGCAAAAGAAGATATTTTGAAAAATGTTGGGAAAAAAAGGGATAGTTCACCCAAAAATTAAATTAAGTTAACATTTACTCTCCCTTCACTTCTCATAAACCTGTTTGAGTTTCTTTCATCTCTTGAACACACACAGCAATCTTGTTTCTAGCCCAAATATCTAAAAGTTTAAACTGAAATCAAGAAGCACTTTTAGACAAGCAAAAGCAAAAATATTGAATTGATTTCAGAAATAATGAGTCAAAATTAATCGAGTTTTTCCTTAAAGCAAGTTTAATAATCTTAATGGAGTAGGAGTAAACCTATTAAGGAAAAACTCACTTAATTTTGACTCATTATTTTTGAAAATAATAGTTTTGCCGGTCTAGAAAATACTTCCTTATTTAAGACTTTAAGATATTTGGACTAAAAAATTATTTTGAAAATATTTTGAAGATATTTTGAAGATATTTTGAAAAATGTTGGAAACCACTAGATATTTACATCCATAGTATTAATGTCTTCCTTCTAAGGAAACCAACTGCAAACATTTTCCAGCATTCTTCAAAATATCTTATTTTTTAAATGATAAAGACTCGGTACCACTTAAGAGTCAGTAAACGGCAAGTCAACTTTCATTTTAGGGTGAACTATCTCTTTAATGCCAAATAAAAACAGGATCTCTTACTCTCCTCATAACTTACACTCCCCATAAACACTGCATTATTTATTATTCATTATTTAATATTCGCTCCTCCTCCTGTAAGCTGATTTAATGCGTACACCCACCCCTAACCCCAACCCCCAGTGACATCACTCGTAGAAGAAGCGCAAGGAAGGAGGAGCTGGAGCTCAAGCTCCCCCTTGCTGGAGCTCAGCTCTTCCCAAGTGGCTCTGCAATGAGCACCACTTGCATATTCAACGCACTACGTTCCACTAATTCATCTTGAATTATACATACCCACTGCACATATACATTTGTATTTATGTTCATATCTATCTGCATACCTCTGATTTTTAATAGCAACCTGTACATATATTCCTCTATTGTAAATCTCTGCTCATAGTTAATACAACCTGTTTAAATTGTTCATAGTACATCCATCTGGAAATATCACCATAGTATTTCTATAATTGCTCTTTATAACTTATACCAATATCCTGCACTTGCTGTTATTGCACACCAGGTTAGACCTTGTACTTGTACGTGCAATGATAATAAAGTTGAATCTAGTCTAAAATCATATTAGACAATGTAGTTAATCTTTGGTTTCTCACCTTGCTGTTGCCCTTTTCAAACATCATCTTGAGGTTGTTGAGCGGCACGGTTGGTTTCTCCAGAGGAGACATCGGCTCTGATGAAATCTCCGAGTCTTTCCTCTCTTCTACCTGCCTCTTGTGTTTAGTCTCCATTTCTACCCTTGTATTTTCTGCCCTCGCCGTCGCCTCTGCACTCACGCTGGCTTGTGGCATGGGTTTGGCTGAAGACGATGCTTGGGGAGGATTCTTGGGTTTGGTGAATGAAGTTGAAGATTCTGAAAGACTGCTGGGTTTGGTGGATGAAATAGGAGGTTTTGGAGAATCCACGGGTTTGGTGGATGAAGTAGGAGGTTTTGAAGAATCACTGGAGTTCTTGGATGAAGGAAGTTCTGGAGAATCAATGGGTTTGATAGATGAAGTAGAAGGTTTAGGAGAATCAGAGGGTTTGCTGGGTGAAGTTAACGTTTCTGGAGGACTGCTGGATGAAGTGGGAGGTTTTGGAGAATCAATGGGTTTCTTGGATGAAGTTGGAAGTTCTGGGGAATCAATGGGTTTCTTGGATGAAGTAGGAAGTTCTGGAGATTCACTGGGTTTCTTGGATGAAGTAGGAAGTTCTGGAGAATCAATGGGTTTCTTGGATGAAGTAGGAAGTTCTGGAGATTCACTGGGTTTCTTGGATGAAGTAGGAAGTTCTGGAGAATCAATGGGTTTCTTGGATGAAGTAGGAAGTTCTGGAGAATCAATGGGTTTCTTGGATGAAGTAGGAAGTTCTGGAGAATCAATGGGTTTCTTGGATGAAGTAGGAAGTTCTGGAGAATCAATGGGTTTGATAGATGAAGTAGGAGGTTTTGGAAAATCAGTGGGTTTGGTGGATGAAGTAGGAGGTTTTGGAGAATCTCTGGGTTTCTTGGATGAAGTAGGAGGTTCTGTAGATTCACTGGGTTTCTTGGATGAAGTAAGTTCTGGAGAACCAATGGGTTTGATAGATGAAGTAGGAGGTTTTGTAGAATCAGGGGGTTTGGTGGATGAAGTAGGAGGTTTTGGAGAATCAGTGGTTTTGGTGGATGAAGTTAATGTTACTGGAGGACTGCTGGATAAAGTAGGAAGTTTTGGAGAATCAATGGGTTTCTTGGATGAAGTAGGAGGTTCTGTAGATTCACTGGGTTTCTTGGATGAAGTAAGTTCTGGAGAATCAATGGGTTTCTTGGATGAAGTAAGTTCTGGAGAATCAATGGGTTTACTGGATGAAGTTAATGTTTTTGGAGGACTGCTGGATGAAGTTGATAGTTTTGGAGCATCAATGGGTTTGTTTGATAAACTGAGAGGTTGTGTAGGACTGCTGGGTTTGTTGGATGATGTTAATGTTTCTGGAGGACTGCTGGATGAAGTGGAGGGTTTTGAAAGACTGCTGGGTTTGCTGGACGGTGGTTGTGGAGGAACGCTGGGTTTGGTTGATAAAGCGGGTGGTTGTGGAGGACCATTGGGTTTACTGGACACAGACGGAGCCCTCAGACTTCCAGGTGCCACGCTCAGGTGAGCTGGGGGTTTCTCCTGTTCCCAGCGTTTCCTCAACACACTCAGGTTCCCTGAGCGCACCGACAGAGGCAAACTGTCAACAGACTGAGAAAGAATGACATGAGATTAATTCATGGGGAGATTAATTACAGACATACAATAAAAAACACAACCGCAACTTCTGTGTGGCCCATGCCCAAGACTCAAGCTTTGGATGTGTCTCAATCTGCTCCCTAGTTTGGTAGTCAGGGCTCTGATTAGTGAATCTGCCATTTTAAAGACTCAATAGGGAGCATTGCTGTTCCCTATTATTGAAAGTCCCAATTAAGTAACATAATAGTTAACAATACTTAATGCAGTGTAATGTATATATACTGTTTATACACACAATATTATTATAGGGAGGCATAAATTGGTTTGTTGTTTTGTGATATGTTAGGACTTTTGATATTTTAAAAAAGAATAGCTACTCAGATATTTTAAGACAAGACAGTTATACAAATGTTTTGAGTAACCTGAACTTTAAAAACTTGTTTCTGTTTAACGGAGAGAAGATTTTTTCAACACATTTCTAAACATAGTTTTAATAACTCATCTCTAATAACGGATTTATTTTATCTTTGGCTTGATGACAGTAAATAATATTTTAAATCTAAAATAAATGTATCACAAAAACATTAGAAATTCAGTAAAAAATACAACAGATTAATGAAATAATACAAGAGAATAAGTACAATCTATAATACATAAAGAAATATAAAATGACACTGAACCCTTTATATTTTGTCTGCTCAAATATTTAGTCTACAATATAGACAAAATAGCTGAAGGTTAACGTTTAGTTTATTTTAGTATTTCATTGTGTGTGGTCAAAGTTGACTAAACCTCAAGGACATGACGAGACACGAGAGGAAAATATTTGCATACTATTCAACAATATTATTGATATATATATATATATATATATATATATATATATATATATATAAATGAATTAATATTTTACATACATTTACGTAAGTAAATAAATAAATACTAATAAATATATTGCAAAGAATTTGCGGAAATCTGTACTAATTACAGTCATAATTACTTTAATATAACAGAACTTAATATAACAACTAAATAAATATATGTACACACATTTACATTAATAAATAAATAATAATAAATATATAATAAAATTTATCTGTGGAAATCTGTACTAATTACCATACTGTTACTGAAATTAATACAACTGAATAAAACATATACACACATTAGAATAAATTTATTAATTAATTATAAAAATAAATCTGCAAAAATCTGGACTAATTACTGTCAACGTTAACATAATCTTACTGAAATTAATAAAACGACTGAATAAATATATTTACACACATTTACATAAATCAGTCAATAAATCAATCACTCAATCACTCAATCAGTCAATCAATCAATCAATCAATCAATCATAAACAAATTTGTGGAAATCTGTACTAATTACATCATTAAAATTGCATTTAAATTACTTTTCTAATTACTTTGTCTGAAAGTCTCAATACTAAAACCCACATGTATTTTTAGTTTATTTTAGTGTATGATTCTGTGTGGTCAAAACTGCAAGCAGATGTTTGAACATGACGAGACACGAGAGGAAAATATTGGCATATTATTCAATAATATTACTGAAATTAATATAAAAACAGAATAAATATATTTACACACATTTGTATAAATAAATAAATAAATTACAAAAATAAATCAGTGGAAATCTGTACTAATTACTATCATCATTACTATAATATTACTGAAAATTTATATTAAAACTGAATAAATATATTTTACACACATTTACATAAATAAATAAATAAATAAATAAATATATATATTAAAATAAATCTGCATAAATCTGCACTAATTACTATCATCATTAACATAATATTACTACAATGAATATAACAACTGAATAAATATATGTACACACATTTGCATAAATAAATTAATTAATTAATAATTAATTATAAAAATAAACCTACGGAAATTTGTACTAATTATATTACCATTAACATAATTTACTAAAATTAATATAACAACTGAATAAAAATTTTACAAACTTTTACAAAAATAAACAAACAAATAAATAAATAAATACATAAATAAATAAATAAAACATTATAAAAATAAATCTGCGGAAATCTGTAGTAATTACTTTCATCATTAACATAATATTACTGAAACTAATATAACAATTGAATAGCTGCACGGTGCAAGCAGATGTTTAATATTGGCATATTATTCAATAATAATATTAAAAGTAATATAAAAACAGAATAAATATATTTACACACATTTATATAAATCAATCAATCAATCATAAACATAAATCTGTGGAAATCTGTATTAATTACATCATTAAAATTGCATTTAAATGACTTTTCTAATTACTTTGTCTGAGAAAAGACCTAATTACTCATCTCAATCCTAAAATCAACATGCATTTTTAGCTTCTTTTAGCGTGTGAATCTGTGTGGTCAAAGCTGACTAAACCCCAGTGCAGCAGGCAGATGTTTGGACATGACGAGACATGAGAGGAAAACTCTGAACAGCTGTTAAAAACATCAACACGGTTACTAAAGCACCAGTCACTAATGACACAATGCCCCCAAATCACAAACAATTCTTCAAACCAACCAGCAATCCCGGCTCTTACATCACTATTTCACTACAGGAATTCATGAATCACGGTTTTGTTTTGTTTTTTGCTTTGCTTTTTGTCCATTAAATCTCCGCCATCGCCAAACGTCTATTAAAAACAGTCAAAAAAAGACAAAGAATAGCCGTTTGCCATAACTCTACTCCAAATCAAGACAATGTGCGCAGACAGAGACTGCATTCATGCAAGAGTGTTTGTGAAGGAAGCATGCAGAAACCAGACACCAGGAGAAGGAAAGACCTGCTGGAGTTTTTCTCGGTGCTGCTGGACATCAGTGGTGAAACTCTAGCAGATCTGCAGGAGAACTTGTGAAAACTACAGTCCAGCCCACGGGAAGAAGCAGAGAGAGGATAGAGCAGATGATTAAAAGCCGCCTGCAGTGAAACCTGCAGACAGGAAATGATGCGTGTAGTGAAATTTAACCCTTTCACTGCTACTTCTCTGAACTTTGGAGAAAACGTTCTGGGGGGGTTATGAGAAAATGTTGATTTAGTAACATTAATAGAGTGCTTGCTAACACTTCTGTTTAAATACCAGTTCTCACTGTTAGTTAGTGACTTATTACTTGGCTATTAAGATCAGTGTTAGGTAAGTTACTTCAAAAAATGTTCATTTAGTCCTAAGGGTCAGACAGAATTTGCTTTGTTTTTGCTGTTTATGTGCAGAAATGTGTAACATAAATAAATAAAATGTGTGCAGAATAATTTTGAGAGTGTAGGAGCTAAAAATGAACACATAAAATATAATAAAAATCCAATTAGAACCACTTGTATGGCAAACAAAGCGGTAGCAGCTCATAAAATACATCAACTAAAAGACCGAAAATTTTACTTTATAAACTGTATTGTCCAATTCATCTGAACATTCGCATATTATTCAATCATATGAAATGTATATAAAAACGGAATAAATATATTTACACACATTTACATTAGTAAATAAATTTATTAGATTACATATAATATGCAAATAAATCTGCGGAGTTTCTGTGTAGACCTAATTACATCATTAAAATTGTATTTCAATTACTTTTAAGAAGTACTTTGTCTGAAAAGTAACTTAGTTACTCAAAAACTATTTTAATTACTCGACCCAGTACAAAAAAATCCACACAAATCCAAGACAATACACTACCTGACAAAAGTCTTAGTCGCCTATCCAAGTTTCAGGATCAACAACTAATAACTTGACTTCTAGTTTAGTCTATTTGGTAGCAGAAGTGGCTTATATGAAATGCAAAGGCCTCTAGATTACGCTTATTTTACCACAATAAAATATGATCATGTCTTGATTTTGAATGATTTCATTAGGACAGTAAGGTCTGACTCTGCTTAGACTAAAGTCTGCTCACTGAACCTTCAATAATGTCCAGTATAGAATATGTGCTCATGCTGCAGTGGAAACAGAATGAATATTGTGTCTGACTCCATCATGAGCTTGGAGGACTGCATCCATACATCTCTGCAATGACTCAAATCACTGATTAATAAAGTCATCTGGAATGGCAAAGAAAGCCTTCTTGCAGGACTCCCAGAGTTCATCAAGAGTCTTTGAATTCATCTTCAATGCCTCCTCCTTCATCTTACCCCAGACATGCTCAACAATGTTTATCTCTGGTGACTGGGCTGGCCAATCCTGAGAGCACCTTGACCTTCTTTGCTTTCAGGAGCTTTGATGTGGAGGCTGAAGTATGAGAAGGAGCGCTATCCTGCTGAAGAATCTGCCTCTTGATACCTCTGGCTGTTGATGTTGCCATCCACTCTGCAGATCTCTCGCACGCCCCCATACTGAATGTCACTCTAATCCATGATTTTTCCTAAACCAGACTTGACTGATTTCTGTGAGAATCTTGTGTCCATGCTGGTTCCAGTCGGTCTTCTGCAGTATTGGTGATGATTGGGATGCAGTTCAACAGATGATTCATGGGAAAAATCCACCTTCTGCCACTTTTCCAAATGATCAACAAGAAGTCAAGTTAGTATTTGTTGCTCTTACAACTGGGATCAATGAAATGACTTTAGTCAAGCAGTATATAAATTAAACTCTTGATCTCTGTAAACTGAAGTCAAACATGATCTTTTAGTTTTGTTAAAAATAACAATTACATTTTAAACAGCAGATTTCATTCAACAGACGTTCATTTTTTAAAACATTTCATTGTTTCTTAGGCATGCGCAATTGTTAGATAAATCTATCCCTCTGTAGTTGACAAAAAATAATTATTATGCATCAGAAACATCTGAATAACAAATATCTAAGTTCAGTATCTTATAATGCCATGAATTAATTTCTCCATTAATTTTGCTTAAGCATATGTAATTGTCTTGATAAATGTGTTCTTCTTTAATTGAAAAATACAATTATTCTGCTTCTCTGAATTGATTTATACAGAAATGTTGAATTTATGTATGGTATTTAAGCATGCATATTAGAAGTAACTGCAATAAATTACCTACAAGAATGAAAAGTAATCGCTTACTTTAATTTTTCAGTAAAAAAAAAAAAAAGTAATTTAATTACAGCAACTAGTTACTTTGTAACAAAGTACACCTAAAACTGATTAAGATATTGGCTATTTTGTAGTGCTTAATACCTAATTACTACATTAATAACTATTAATAAGCAGCAAATTAAGAGTTTAATGAGCTAAAAGTCAGTTAATGATTTATTAAAACAGAGAATTGTACCTTAAAATCAAGTGTAACCGAATGTTCATTGGTGGAATGTTTTATTTGTCTGAAACGTTTCAAAGTCTGGTCATTTCAGTGTGGTTTTAGCATTGAAAAGAGCTCATTGTTCATTGTCAATAGTGTTGTATACAGAGAAGCTCACACAGAAGTCACTTTCAAACCCTGCAGCTTTTCTGTTGGTCATCTCAGCAAGTCAACTTATCCGCCCTTGTCTGAAACTTCCACACAAATTTGTATTGGAATGGCTGGATTTCTCCCACGTAAATTTTCGCAGAGCAGCAGTAAATGTGACTGTTTCTTTAGTTTAGTTATGATTTTAAAAGTTGCTTACTTTTTGTGAGCCTGCACCACAAAAGCATTCATAAGTTAAGTTTCAGCTGACATTATTTAGCAAAAACTACTGCCCCGGATGTACTTTATCCCGCTTATTTTA
This sequence comes from Danio aesculapii, assembly GCF_903798145.1. Taxonomy (NCBI): domain Eukaryota; kingdom Metazoa; phylum Chordata; class Actinopteri; order Cypriniformes; family Danionidae; genus Danio; species Danio aesculapii. Next base: position 2,324,266 of record NC_079445.1, on the reverse strand, counting down.
TGGCTACAAGTGGTCTGAAACTCAAAGCTGACAGAAACAAAAACAGCTGATGGAGTATACACTAACCTGGGTATTATTCAGACACAAGATGGAGACAAACAGTCAAAAACACAAAGCTGACAGAAACGAAAACAGCTGATGGAGTATACACTAACCTGTGCATTATTCAGACACAAGATGGTGCCAAACAGTCAAAAACACAAAGCTGACAGACACTAAAACAGCTGATGGAGTATACACTAACCTGTGCATTATTCAGACACAAGATGGAGACAAACAGTCAAAAACACAAAGCTGACAGAAACGAAAACAGCTGATGGAGTATACACTAACCTGCGCATTATTCAGACACAAGATGGCACCAAAGAGTCAAAAACACAAAGCTGACAGAAATGAAAACAGCTGATGGCGTATACACTAACCTGCACATTATTCAGACACAAGATGGCACCAAAGAGTCAAAAACACAAAGCTGACAGAAATGAAAACAGCTGATGGAGTATACACTAACCTGCACATTATTCAGACACAAGATGGTGCCAAACAGTCAAGAACGCAAAGCTTTCAGAAACAAAGACAGCTGATGGAGTATACACTAACCTGCGCATTATTCAGACACAAAAAGGTGCCAAACAGTCAGAAACGCAAAGCTGACAGAAATGAAAACAGCTGAAGGAGTATACACTAACCTGGGCATTATTCAGACACAAGATGGCGCCAAACAGTCAAAAACACAAAGCTGACAGAAACTAAAACAGCTGATGGAGTATACACTAACCTGGGCATTATTCAGACACAAGATGGCGCCAAACAGTCAAAAACACAAAGCTGACAGAAACTAAAACAGCTGATGGAGTATACACTAACCTGCGCATTATTCAGACAAAAGATGGCGCCAAAGAGTCAAAAACACAAAGCTGACAGACACTAAAACAGCTGATGGAGTATACACTAACCTGCGCATTATTCAGACACAAGAAGGTGCCAAACAGTCAAGAACGCAAAGCTTTCAGAAACAAAGACAGCTGATGGAGTATACACTAACCTGCGCATTATTCAGACACAAGAAGGTGCCAAACAGTCAAGAACGCAAAGCTGACAGAAATGAAAACAGCTGATGGAGTATACACTAACCTGCGCATTATTCAGTCACAAGATGGCGCCAAACAGTCAAAAATATTCAAAAACCACAGTGGGACAGACAAGTAGATACACGTGAATGTGGATGTATGTATATGGATTTGAACGTATTCACTGATGCTCAAGGTGATTCGAAGTTCCCGGATGAGTCTGTGTAATTTAGCGGTTGATATCTGGGAATAACATACCTTGGAATGTTGCGACTGACCAATCAGAATTAAGTATTCCAGACAGACGTGTAATAAGGTAACAATGTACAGATATTAAATGTGGGAGTCAAGCTACAATTAAGTTTTTCATCGAAATGGGAAAATCAAGCAGATTACATTTTATTCAACAGTGCACTGAGAAACTACATAAACATTTTCACAACACAATACATAAACGAAAACTTACAGGTTTTTTCTTGTCAGCACTTGCCTCCTCGGCGGCTTTCTGATATCTAAAAAAGCAAACGCAACAGAAAAGTATGAGTAAGTTTGAGTTTCTTTCTTCTGTTGAACACAAAGGAAGATATACTGAAAAATGCTGGAACAGCCATTGACTTCCATAGTATTTATTTGTTCCTGATATGGATGTCAATGGCTGCTTTTTACCAACATTCTTCAGTATATCTTCCTTTGTGTTCAACAGAAGAAAGAAAAGAGTGTGTGCTTGAGTGTGAATAAATCATGAGGAAATCAGAAACAATATTTTATCACCTCTTTAAAAAGTTTAATCAGTTGAGAAACAACATGGAATTGCTCTGAAGTAAATTTTACAGACATACACAAGACAGCACAGATTAAGCATTCTTTGGGCTCTATTTTAATGATCTAGGCACAGGGTTCAAAAGCATTAAGGGTGAGTCCAAATCCACTTCTGCTATTTTAAGGATGGAAAAATATGCGCCGTGGTGCATGGTCTAACAGGGTTGAGCTCATTCTCTTAATAAGTTTTGAGTGTGTTTTGAGAATAAACCAATACGAGTCTCCTCTCTCATTCTCTTTAAGAGTCAGTTGTGTCGCGCCATAGCTCATTTGCTATTACATGGTGGACTTTCTAAGTGAAAAAACTGAACTTTACTAGCAAGAAAACAGAGTTAAACAGAGCATCTGAAGCGAGGATAAAGAACGAACCTCCCCCAATAGGCCTTTATTTTCGTGGATAGGGAAACGGTGTTGTATGCACTCCTCTGAAGACATCTATTAGCTTACAAAATTATTTTTGTTTGTTAAGCGCAAAGATTTGTTTCAAAACTATTTCTAAATTCAGTTCTAATTTCCAGCAAATGAATAAATTAAGAATAATAATGAAGTGTGGTCAAAAAAACTGAGTTATAACCAAACACACATCCTGTTCTTATGCCCCATATGGGGGACAAATCTAAGGTTGTATTCAATAAAACAGATATAAATATGCATATAATAAATAATATTAATAATAATAACATTGGGGAGCAGCACGATGGCGCAGTGGGTAGCACAATCCCAATCGCAAGAAGGTAGCTGGTTCGAGCTCTGACTGGGTCAGTTGGCATTTCTGTGTGGAGTTTGCATGTTCTCCTCATGTTGGCGTGGGTGCACCGGTTTCCCCCACAATCCAAACACATGCGCTATAGGTGAATTGAATAAGCTAAATTGTCCGTAGTGTATGCGAGTGTGTGCAAGAGGGTGTGGGTGTTTCCCAGAGTTGGGTTGCAGCTGGAAGACCATTCACTGCGTAAGTTACTGATAAGTTGGCGGTTCATTCCGCTGTGGCGACCCCTGATTAATAAAGGGACTAAGCCGAAAAGAAAATGAACGAATGAATGAATAATAACATTATACAAATGCAAATTGTCATGAATAATAATCTGTGTGTATTAAGTATTGTCTAAACGTTTAAGGCGCACAACTAATGTGCTCTGTGCTGGACTTTAGACCTGCTTTCAGCTGGTCAATTGCAAAGTCTATTTTATTTCCTCAAACTAGCAATGAGCCATTAATGCGCCTTAACACACCTCTTTTCTAGACCGACACACCCATGAGTCCACAAAGCAGAGCAAATTTGCTATTTAAACAACGTTGCGGAAAGAGTAGAAATTACTGTTGCGCTGGTCTGAAAAGAGCAATACATCGCGCCAAACACGTCTTGCGCCTTATTGCGCCAAGTGTATGATAGGGCACTTTGTGTTTAAAAGACGTTCAAACACCGACAACTTGGCTAAATGTTCCTTAAAATAAAGTATATTGTGTTCAATAGGGGAAAAAATGGGGTTTTTGTCCAGAAATTTAAAAAGAACATATTTTTGAGCATAAATAAATAAAACGAAACCATACATTTTTTATCTAAGGTTATCGTACCTTCATAATCTTATCCCTATTATCATAATCTTATAATCTTATTAGATAGCCCATGCCTAGATTTTTAAATGGAAACCATAATTTTTTATTTATTGACTTTTAAGCATGTGGTATCTGGTTTTGTATTTGTATGTGCTGATGTATTGTGAAGCCAGAGACAGTTTTACAGTGTGGATAATCAAGTAAACGCCACTCAACTCAACCCAAAAGTTTGTATCACTTTGGTTTCCTCAATAAATTCCAATGGAATTTGGATTTATGCAGTATTTCTGTGACATATAATGTTTATGATTCTTACACTTGTTTCAATCAAGCTAATTATGACAATTGAAATAATTCCCCAGTTGCCATCTGATAAGCAATAATAATATAAAGAAACAAAAAGATCACTCACTTGGAAAAGCGTTCACTGATGGCATTGCTCTTTCCACGGGTCCCAACCAATGAGAGTTCTTTGGCTGTGATGCGTAAAGACTGTGAAGCCCACTGTTTCCGGCTGAACGGCCCCGCATCCATCTCTGACGGACACAAGAGCAAAAAAAACAAACATTCAGACATCCATTGTGATCAACAAACATTCTGATTAATGATTTTCCACAACAATGCATTAATTAACTACATTTTAATATTCCATAGTAGGAAAAACAAATATTATGGAAGTGAATGGTTACAGGTTTACAACATTTTTCAAAATATCTTATCTGTGTTTAACAGAAGAAACAATCTCATAAAGGTTTGAAACAAATAAAGGGTGAGTAAATGATGACAGAAATTTCATTTTTGGGTGGACTATCCCTTTAAACATGATACTTAGTCTCCTGCTATGACAGAAAAATTCAATGTTTTCAATACAATACTGTCTTAATTTATATTTTTAATGTTAAACATGTAATGATATTGTAAGTTTAGTCTGGAGGACATGATTAATCTCAATTTAGAGAGTTAGGAAATCTGTATGGAACAACTTCTAGACAAAAATACACACTGTATAACTAATATATCTGAATGAAAACATCCTGTATAACCACTATACTCTTTACGTAACGTTAACTGTTAACTATTACTTACGAGGATGACAGACATACACATAAACATAAACATGGGAAAAACTGATGAGGGTTCAGATTTTACCTCAGAATTAGTGTGGTCCTACAGTTATAAACATACACGATGTCCCTTTACACACTAAACGTGATGCCAAAATGAAAAACGAATCGTTAACACTGCTTTTAGGATGCGCTAAGCAGATTTATTTAGCTACTAACGTTACAACATTCAGAAGCGGCTTCTCGTGGGCGGGGCCTCAAAACGAAACCACGCCCACTGTCAACGATCTCGTCCTGTCACGTGGCAGAACAACCTGAGGGAAGATGAGCGATAATAAGGTATTTTTTTTCTGTGAGTATTATTTTAAATATAGTTTTTAGCTCTATATTAATGCGTTTTATCGTTTTGTATTTGAGTTTATAAAGTTTCAGAGATGACTAGCTGTGCATGCTGCTTGTAAACAAAGCGTGTGGTTGGATTAGTCGATGTTGATGTTGACCAATAAGGTAAGAAACGATCAATAACTGTTGATTAACTGTTTGTTTTTAGTTAAATTCTCAGATTAAAATATTCAAAGAACACTAGATCTGTGCTATATATTTTGCAGATTTATGTAGGCTGCTTTCATTATCCCAAATGTTTCGTAGAATGTTCAAATTCAGAGAAATAATCGATTTTATGTGGGAGCATGTGCTGTTTTCATGCTAATGACAGGAAAACAGCAGCGAGGCTTTAATATGTTGTGTGTTTTATTACACTGCACAGAGCAGCAGTATAACAGAAGCCTAAAATGTATGAAGTCTAATAAAACAGCTGCTTTTTTCCACGAGATCATGATCTGAAGAACTGGAAGCAGTGGTCTGTGGCATAATAATAGCTTTGCTGCTTTTATGCTAGTCTCTCATTAGCAATTGCTTCAGCATTTCTCTTCTTTTTAAATGGGATTAAAAGTTTTTTGTTTTTTTTTATCCAAACATTTAAAAAGAACATATTTTAGAGCAGTAATCACAATACTGTGAAATCGGGATATTTTTATTCAAGGTTATCACACCGTTAAAATCTTATAGGGACCCATGCGTAGTTTCATACTACCATGACAGTAAGTGTTGAATACGTTACTTTAGGAGTCCCGTAGAATGATTAGGATAACTCCCATAATTCCACACTGACATCAAAATTTACCTTTGTTTGTTGTGACTGTACGCCCTCTAGTGGCAAATATTACATATTGTGTCTTTAACATTTAACATTTTAGAGCATCGCAAATAACCATACTGAGTGTACTTTGAATACAGTTATCGTGCAATGTTTTGGAGGCTGAAATCACACCCTTGTAGGTTGCTTTGGATAGAATATAATTGACAGCATGTTAATGAAAATTAATATGAAATGTCATGAAATAACACACCAGTTGACATGGGCTGGATGAAAGCTGCTGTTTTGAAGAGGATGAATGAATGAATCAATCAATGAATGAATCATTAACGAACAACATTTTAAGATAAATACATAATATTAATGTTTATATAATTACAATTTTGCTGCTGTCTGTCTGTCTGTAGTTTCTATCACAACATATTGGTATATATTATCCACACAACTGCACGCCATGGCATTGTTACAGATTAAGTAAATTTTGTCTTGTTATTTAAGCCAGATCTGACTCCTGCTGTACTGCGCTGTATGGGGAAGAGCAGACAAATTCAGTTTATAATTGTAGCACTGAGAATTGAGCTTTTCACAACAATAAAAGTCCCACCCTCACCTGTACACATACTGTTATTAGTGGAGCGCGACACACCCCTGGTCATCTTATTATACAAACACTACACACACCGAATGACTGAGAGAAGATACTGTCCAACACACACACACAGACATTTCTGGTGTAATAGTATTCCACATGTCAGAGGAAATTAGCTTCCAACTTGGAATTATATATATGTATATTATATATATTATATATATTATATATTATATATATCCAACTTGGAAATATATATAGATAGATATAGATGATAGTTTTGTACAATGTATATTATAGATTATTACAGAATATGAATGTACATAATAAATAGCTTTTCTAAAATGGCAAAGTATAAACACGGTGACTGTGCTGTGCTGGCTATGAGCAAAAAAACAAAACAAGTAGCAACTGATGGGCTAGCTATCTAAGGTGGATGTGGCCTGAGGAAAAAAACAGTTTTATGCCTAGATGTTCATCAGATAGAGATCTGTAGCGTTTGCCTGAGGGAACGAGTGTGAACGACGTGAATGACAATACCTGCCCGGTCTTCATTCTGGAGATATACAAGTCCTGCAGGTTGGGCAGGTGCACACCAATTATCTTTTCAGCTGTCTTGATGTTTTGGTGCAGTCTTCATATGTCTGATTTGGTGGCTGATCTGACCCAGACAGCAATAGAGGTGCACAGAACTGACTCGGTAGATAAGTTTCCAACCAAGATGCAAATTAGATTTATGACTGGGATTTCGCATAAAACCTTTGCATATAAAGTAGCGTTTTCAGTCAGTGCCTGACTATCAAGCCTAACTACACACAAAAACACACAATAAAAGCAATCGCTTCCATTAGGGTTGGCCGATGTCGACCAGTTTGGCATTGTACGATGTCTAATGTGCAACATCGCAATGGACGATGTCGTTGTAGGCGATGGTGAATTAATTATTTATGAATAATTAATGAATTCATAACGAATTAATTACTTGTAGCCTACCATTTCAACTACCTGACCCGCATGGTCTTTGCTTTACCCTTAACCAAATCATAAATAAATAAGGAGAAGTTACACACCAGTTACCACCTGTCAATCACTTTTTCTGCAGGACTCTGGCATGAATAGGCAGAGTGATCTGTGTCGTTATAATGGCGTCAACAAACTTGCTTGGTAAAAACGGTGCACAACCAACAGGAACCAACCAACAGTTTCTGAGGTTTATGCTAAAATTACTAAGTACAAGCGTGAAAGCGAAAGATTGAAGCAGTGTACTGACGCTGTGACATATTACCTGATATATTCAAAAGACCGAAGAGTCGTTAGATAGAGACAAGATGAATTAAATATCACGTTTAACAACTATAGCGAGACGCCATCCAGCGGTACATCCTTGATAAACTGTCCAATGTGCACTGCTCTCTGGGGTTTTGTGCTCAAAGCACTCCACTGCCTGGAGCTCAGATGTGCGCATATGCTAGAGCGCATCACAGAGAGTGTGTGGTCACGTGATGTGCGTTTTCAGCAGTATAGTGTGGACGGATGGAAGGCTTTAAGAAATGCTAGGTGAAACGCCAGTGTGAATGTAACGGAGGCCTCTGACCTCTAAAGGTGCTCTAGCAACAGACTCGCTAGAGGCCATGGTCTTTAGCCTCCTTGGTACCTGACTCCCATGCGGAAGGTAGCTGGTTCGATACCAGCTCGGAGCGGGTTGGATGGTGTAGGACCGGCAGGGTTACAATGGTGCCGTGACCTGGATGGGAGTGAGGTTTAGGGGGTGAGTGTAACGGAGGCTAGCTAGTAAGTGCTGTGCAGGTAAACCTCACTCCTCTGACCTCTAAAGGTGCTCTAGCGACAGACGCTAGAGGCCATGGTCTTTAGCCTCCTTGGTAGAGCACCAGACTCCCATGCGGAAGGTTGCCGGTTCGACACCAGCTTGGAGCAGGTTGGGTGGCATAGGACCGGCAGGGTTACATGAACATGGATCATTTCATTTTAAAATGGCATTTAAAAACTAAGACGTATTAGTGTAAACAGGGCCTAAGGGTGTATTTTTTGTGAGCGGGTTGCTGCTTCGACGGGGATGGAGGATTGCAATGCCGGCTCAGCATAGCGATGTTGGCATCGTCTATCGACCCAAGCCTAGTTTCCATGTTTAAAGCACTTTTTTTGTCCTAACCATCACTTTATATTTCTATTTCAATAAACATTTCTATATTTCGCGTCTGAACAACAGCATAAACTTTAATTCTGTGTTAAATTCTCCCAATGTGAGTTTGAATAGCCTTTTAAGTGACATTTATAGTCATGCTGAAAGCTGCAGCAGATAGTTCACCTCAGATCTTGGAAATAAAATAAACGTATAGTTTGAAATTGAACATTAAAACTGTGAGTCAGTGCAAACCAACAAATATCAGCTACTCCGCATATCGAGGCAGCCTTCATGACTGAAATGAAATACGCTGTTTTCCGTTATGGCAACCTGTACTGCTGAAATATAAATGGCTGAGCTGGCAGTGGGCTGGTTATAGAGGCCAAAACAAAGACAGATGTTCTGACACGGAACGCACATTTTAAAAGCAGAATAAGTGACTTTAGCATCATTTTTTAGATAAAAGTAAGTTAATTTATCTTATTTCCAAAATATCTGCAGACATATTATGGTATTTTTATGCTTTAGAACAGTCAAAAATGTACAGCAGCCTTAACAAAGGCAGAAAAAATAACTCAAAATGCATGTATTGCAGAATTTAATAATTGCGTTTGTGTCTATATGAAAACTATTAATTTATCACAGTCAATCTGGAACATTGACAACTTTAAGCTCTTGACAGATCATCTATACTGTATTATAGCAGTGTTTCCCAACCACGTTCCTGGAGGAACACCAACACTGCTTGTTTTGAATGTCTCATTTGTCTGTTACACCCATTACGGCTCTTTCAGTCTCTTTTAATGAGCTGATGATCTGAATCAGGTTTGTTTGGTCAAGGAGACAGGAAAAATGTGCAGAGCTGGTGGTCCTCCAGGAACGTGGTTGAGAAACACTGCATTATAGTAGTCATTGTATTAAGATACTCATTAATTAACATAAAATTTAAGAGGTAAAACGTGTCTTTATAATGCTGTCATCAGACCTCAATAGAAGCTCTCTGTGTGACCAGGGTGTTTTATTTGTTTATAATATTTATTCATTTCGCGATTCATGTTTATAATGTACACAGGAGCTAAACACACTAAACCTGTTGGCATAATGAAAACTCATGTTCAAGGAGTTTTAAATGGTTGCTAAGGTATTTTGTGTCGTTGCTAGGGTGTTTGAGAGCTTGTGCATACTCTACTATTTACAGGCAAATATTTAAATGAACAATAAAAGTATGATTATTTAATTCAGATATAACCCACCTGGTGGTTAAAAATAACAATCATTTAAATTAAATTATAAGTTTAAGTTTTAGTTACCAAAACTTTCTGGTGGTAATTAAATGAATTTCTTATTTATTTTAATGTTTCATGTGACCCAGGAACATTTAATTATTTTAATTAATTTTATTTATTTACTTATTTATGTGCATTCACATTTAATTCCATTCCAGTTTTAAGCTGATGTATTTGAAAATAAAAATGTAATGTAATTTAAAAGTAAAAATAAGAATAATAAACAAAATAATTTTTAAAAATCCCATTTTTAATAAATTTTTTTTATTTATATTAATTTTATAACAAAGGCAGAAATACAAGCCGCAAATTGTGTGAATTGTGAGAGGGCGGAACGGTGGCTCAGTGGTTAGCACTGTCGCCTCACAGCAAGAAGGTCGCTGGTTCGAGCCTTGGCTGGGTCAGTTGTCATTTCTGTGTGGAGTTTGCATGTTCTCCCTGGCGCTCCTGGTGCTCCGGTTACCCTCACTGTGCAAACACATGCGCTATAGGGGAATTGAATAAACTAAATTGTCCGTAGTGTATGAGTGTGCATGGGCGTTTCCCAGTACTGGGTTTCAGCTGGAAGGGCATCCGTTGTGTAAAACAAATTCTGGATAAGTTGGCGGTTCATTCTGCTGTTGCACTGTGATTAATAAAGGGACTAGGCTGAAAAGAAAATGAATGAATGAATTGTGAGAATTCCTGATGAAGGAATTATGTAATAAATATATATATATTTTTTTTAAAGTAATAAATTGCAGAAAAAATATAGATAGATAGATGCAGAATGGTAAGCTAATATGTAAACATTATATAATACATTTATATTTTACAATATATAAAGTTGCAATGGCAAGAAAAAAGTGTCCAAAATCACAATTTAGTTCACTATTATCTATATTCTATAAAGCACTTCCATACAGAATTACATGCATTTACTTTTGCTCCACTTTATTTTATATATTTTTTATTTATTTTACGTATATATTTTACTGATTTATTTATTTTCTTATTTATTTGACAATTTTACTTATTTATTTACTTATTTATTTATTTATTTTTTATTTATTTTTTTTTATTTGATTATTTTTTATTTTACATATTTATTTATTTTATTTATTTATTTATTTATTTATTTATTTGAATATTTTACTTTTTAATTAATTAATTAATTTATTTATTTTTATTTACTTATTTTTTATGTATTACTTTATTTATGTAACTTATTTATTTACTTATTTTTTTAAATTTGACTTATTTATTTATTTATATATTTATTTGACTATTTTATCTATTTATTTATTTACTCATATATTTGACTATTTGACTAATTTAATTCTTATTGTATTATATTATATTGTAACTATTATCTTTTAGTATTTTATGATTATATCAAGTTGCTGAAAACCTTCTGGGTGATGCAGTGGCGCAGTAGGTAGTGCTATTGCTTCACAGCAAGAAGGTTGCTGGTTCGAGCCTCGGCTGGGTCAGTTGGCGTTTCTGTGTGGAGTTTGCATGTTCTCCCTGCGTTCGCGTGGGTTTTCTCTGGGTGCTCCGGTCTTCCCCACAGTCCAAAGACATGTGGTACAGGTGAATTAGGTAGGCTAAATTGTCCGTAGCGTATGTGTGTGTGAATAGGTGTTGATATGTTTCCCAGTGATGGGTTGCAGCTGGAAGGGCATCTGCTGCATAAAACAAATGCTGGATAAGTTGGCGGTTCATTCCGCTGTGGCGACCCCAGATTAATAAAGGGACTAAGCTGAAAAGAAAATGAATGAATGAATGAAAAGCTTCTGTATAGCACTTGCATACAGAGTTATGTGAATTTCCTTTTGCTCCACTTTTCTGCATAAATGACATTATTATAAACTTGTGGGTTATTTATTGGCACACAGACCCATAGAGTGACCGGTTTAGAAACTGACATTGTTGCATGAACACAGTTTCACAGCAAAAGTCATGCTGATTCTTGTTTATTTACATTCACAATCAGTTAAATTTCAGCTCAGTTCCTTCACACTGAATTGAATTGCAGCTTTACAAACAGGACACAGAGAGTGAATCTGAAGGAACTGGATGTTAATCAGACCTCCGTAGAAACAACTGTGAGTTCCACCTCTAAAAACAAGTCTGACAGTTCGGTAAATTGCTCTTCCTGACGTTCCTGTTCGGTGGGGTGTGGATTATTCGGTTAAAAGTAAAAGTTAAACCAGAAATATACAAACAAAATGATTAGCTTTCCTAAGTTGAAAGAAAGAAAGCTGTCACAGATGTCTTTTATTCATTCATTCATTTTCCTTTAGCTTAGTCCCTTTATTCATCAGGGGTCGCCACAGCGGAATGAACCGCCAACTATTCCAGCATATGTTTTACACAGCGGATGCCCTTCCAGCTGCAACCCAGTACTGGAAATCACCCATACACACTCATTCACACACACACACACTCATACACTACGGCCAATACCCCTATTGTGCATGTGTTTGGACTGTGGGGGAAACCGGAGCACCCAGAGGAAACCCACGCCAACACGGGGAGAACATGCAAAATCCGGGACCCGAACCAGCGACCTTCTTGCTGTGAGGCAACAGTGCTAACCACTGAGCCACCGTGCTGTCTTTGTTTATTTTAATATTCTCAATTTTTTTGCACATTTTTTTATAGCTTTTAAAAAATGAGTAAATATTTAACAAAGCACACCAGCGAAGCAAAAGTGATTAATTTAATCAGCAATCATTACTAAATGACATTAGTAATGATACACACACAAACCAGCAAAACAGAGGACTTAAACCTGAGACTGACAGACCATGCGCATACTGCAGAAATATAGAAACCGTTTGTTCATCAAAATAGTTTCAGGACACTGTAAAAATGCCACACAATCAATTTGTGTTGGGACAACATGAAGCAATTAAGTTATTAGTTTTGACAAATTTAAGTGGATTAAACGTAAAACAATTAAGTTGTCCCCAAAAAAGGATTGTGTTGATTTAGCTTGTTTTAAATAAGTAGTTTGAACCGCAAACGTCTTTTATTCAGTGATCTATTAGACAAGAGACTTGATGAATAGAATATTATGCTACGTGTGAATGGAAATGAGGTTTTATAAGAAGAAGAGCGATTGATTGATATTTACCTTGCCTGTGTTTGGTCGTGCTGTTAATATCTGCAGTATCCTGATATCCTGGAGTCTGCACCTTTTTTTTTCTGTCTGACTTTCTTGGCTTTACAGCAGTGAAAATACTTTCCAGTCTCACTCACTTAGACTCGCTCGGTCTAAAACAATGGCCAAGACAAGCATCGACTGCGTTCAGTAAAAGCTGAGAGGAGAGAATATCAAACTACAAAGCTATTTAATATCATCACACAATATAATAGAGAGAGAGAGAGACTGAATGATTATTATGAGAAGAACTAGACTGCGAATGATAAATCGGCTCATTTTTTGGTTTCTGCATTACCGTAAGTTTATTTTTCTATTCATAAAAAGGGTCAATACTAATATAGTCACTTGTTTCAGGAATTTTATATCATAACAAAATATAATAGAGAGAGAAACTGAATGATTATTATGATAGGGAGAATTGACTGGGAATGATAAACCGGCCTGTTTTGGTGTCTGCATTAAATTAAGTTTATTTTTCTATTTATAAAAATGTGGCATTCTAAGTAATTGGGTTATTCATGCAAAAATGAGGGATTGTTATTCTGACCTGTATGTTTTAGAATATGCACAATTATAAGATCATACAAAATTTAATTACATTTTAATTAATTTGAAAACTTTGACAAACGGGATAGTGGAAAAAATGATTGTAGCAACAGGCAGTGAAAAGGATAAGCATTTTCAATCATGTGCATTATTTATTCATTCATTCGTTCACTTTATTTATTTATTTATTTATTTATTTATTTATTTATTTATTTATTTATTTATTTATTTATTTATGCATGCATGCATGCATGCATGCATGTGTTATTTATTAATAAATGTACTTATTTTACAATTTTACTTATTTTTATTTATTTACTTATATTTTATTTTACTTTATTTTATATGTTTATTTATTTTACGATTTTAATTAATTAATTTATTTTAATTATTTATGTATTTATTTATTTTACAATTTTACTTATTTATTTTACTTATTTATTTACTTATATTTATTTTAGTAATTTATTTTTCTATTTTAATTATTTATTTATTTTACAGTTTTACTTATTTATTTGACTAATTTATTTATTCATTTTACCATTTTATTTATTTATTTGTTTATTTATTTATTTTACAATTTTGCTTATTTACTTATTTATTTTAATTATTTATTCATTTTACCATTTTATTTATTTATTTATTTATTTGTTTATTTATCTTTCTATTTATTTATTTATCTATTTGTTTATTTATTTATCTATCTGTTTATTTATTTATTTATTTATCTATCTGTTTGTTTATTTGTTTATCTATCTCTTTTTTATTTATTTATTTATTTATTTATTTATTTATTTATTTATCTTTCTATTTATTTATTTATTTATTTATTTATCTATTTGTTTATTTATTTATCTATCTGTTTATTTATTTATTTATTTATTTATCTATCTATCTGTTTATTTATTTATTTATTTCCATTCACAATTTACCCATTTTTTTTTCTTTTTAGTTCATTCCATTCCAATTTAAAACAAACGAAAAACAAAACAATACAGCACCAGAATTTATTAATCAAACTTTTTTAATACAAATAAATATTTCAAAATCTGCATATTAGACGTTAAGTTTGCTTCTGGGCTGCAAAATTAATGACCTTTGATCAAACACTTGATAAGCGCTCAGCAATGAATGACAACCAAAGCAAAGACATGAATCATCAAAAACACAGCCTCCTGAATACACTGTGTGATGTCATGCATATCCAATGGCAACCAGGGTGAGCAAACTAAATACTCTCAAACAACCAATGCACTCGAATACATGCTGTTATATTTACATTATATAGTGCACTTAAAGGACAGTTCATCCTTAAAATAAATAATAAAAACATTTTTGTCATCTCACTGAGCCCTAAAGGAAACTTCAATTCTAATATGCAGATTATATGTAAATAATTCACAGATTAAAATGAAAAAAATAAACAATCTGAGAATAAATAATGAATAGTAATAATGGCATGATTTAGAGAAGACAGACGTTAAAATGTCATTGGGTGTAATTGTAGTTTATATGTAAATAATCTTGTCAGGCATGTTTAGAACAAGAATGATTTGATGACAAATTAAAAGTCTCTCCTTATTTTGCTGCCAAATATTCATTTATTGTTATTTAAATGTGTTATGCTTTGTATATGCTTTGACTATCCTTCAAAATATTTGGATTTATCCATTCATCAGCAAGATGTTTTTAATAATTTAAAATTTGATCACATTTATATGATCACTTCCCTGTGAAAAAACACATAAAGTGCATAAAAATGATTCTAAAACGCATCAAAAATGAGTTTTAAATGCATCAAAACTTAATTTATGAGTCTAAAACACATCAAAAATGATTCTAAAATGCGTCAAAAATTAGTTTTAAATGCATCAAAACTGAATTTATGAGTCTAAACACATCAAAAATGATTCTAAAATGCATCAAAAATGAGTTTTAAATGCTTCAAAACTTAATTTATGAGTCTAAAACACATCAAAAATGATTCTAAAATGCGTCAAAAATGAGTTTTAAATGCATCAAAACTTAATTTATGAGTCTAAAACACATCAAAAAGATTCTAAAATGCGTCAAAAATGAGTTTTAAATGCATCAAAACTTAATTTATGAGTCTAAACACATCAAAAATGATTCTAAAATGCATCAAAAATGAGTTTTAAATGCATCAAAACTTAATTTATGAGTCTAAACACATCAAAAATGATTCTAAAATGCATCAAAAATGATTCTAAAATGCATCAAAAATGAGTTTTAAATGCATCAAAACTTAATTTATGAGTCTAAACACATCAAAAATGATTCTAAAATGCATCAAAAATGATTCTAAAATGCATCAAAAATGAGTTTTAAATGCATCAAAACTTAATTTATGAGTCTAAACACATCAAAAATGATTCTTAAATGCGTCAAAAATTAGTCTACAATGAGTGTAAAATGCATGAAAAATGAGACTAAAATGTGTCAAAAATAAGTCTAAAATGCTTCAGAAATGCATCAAAAATGCAAATCTATTCAATGTCAGTTGATTACCTTAAAGACAAAATGACATCAAATTGACAATGACATAAAATTGGCATAAAAAACATGTCAAAAGTTGATTAGAGGACTGTAATTAATTTTTGACGTGTTTTTGATGTCAATGTTAGATGTCAATTGGATGTCATTTTGAGATCAAGGTAGCATTAGGGATACAGTACATGCACAGGGGAGACAAAATAAAGTGACATTTGTAATTGAAACCTTTCAGATGAATAAATCTGTTCTTGTATTGTAGTATTTTTGTGTCCTTTTTTTTGGTGGTCAAAAGACCATCAATGTGTGGGTGTCAAATGGACGTCAAGCTTTAGCATCAAATCAATTTGCATTTTTGACCTGTTTTTGATGTAATTTTGACATACAGTAAATAAACATAAAAATCAATTGTAATTTGTAATTGAAAGATGTCAGATGAATACTTTTTGTGTTGTTGTTTTTTTTTTGGTGGTCAAAAGAGCATCAATTTGTGGATGTCAATTAGAGGTCAAGGTTTGGCATCAAATCGATTCGCATTTTTGATGTCGTTTTGACATCAGTGTGCCCTCTGGGTTATTCTTTTTATATATTTTTAAACGCACCGGCCAGACTCAGAATAAATGTTTTTATTTTTAATATAAGTTTATCTTTTAATGCTGAATAAAGATGGAACATTATTACACTCATACACTTAAATGATGTTTGCTGTTTTTTAAAACTACTTATTTAAAATGAGCTGCAACAATACAATTCTTGAGGGTTTTTTGGGGGACAACTTAATTGTATTATGTTCAATCCACCTCAGTTTGTAAAAACTAATGAGTTAACTTAACTCCTTTGTGTTGTGTCAACACAAATAGATTGTGTGGAACCCAGAATTTTTTACAGTGTATTTAGGCGTTCAGCTTTTGGAAAGTATTTATTTTAATTTTTTTTGCATTAATGAAGACACTCTACTTGCATCTATCACTCTTTCTGCGTGCAAAACATTTTTTTTAAATTCAATATTGTAAGGACACCAAAATGTTTGACTCATACACAATTATCATCATTACATAGTCATAAAACGTAAGTACATGCTAATTAAAAACTAATGTCAACATTAAAAATATATATTTTTTGCTGCTTGTTCAAACTACTTATATAAAAATGAGCTGAATCAACATGATTCTTGAGGTTTTGGGGTGGCAGCTCAATTGTTTTATGTTCAATCCACTTACATTTGTAAAAACAATCAAGTTAACTTAATGGATATGTGTTGCGACAACTTGAAGACATAGTGTGAAACCCTGCATTTACAGTGTATTTTGGCATTTGATTTTTGGAGAAAAAAAATGGTACTTTACTGAAGACGCTTGAATCTCTTACTATTTCTGTGTATATAAAATTATATACACAATTATATTCACAGTCAGTTATCATCATCACATAATTATTAAATGTAAGTACATGGTAATTAAAAGCACCTAACATACTGTAGCTAATGTCAAAATTGACTAAATGGAAATATAAACACAAGTATAAGATTCTAAACCATGTTATTGTGCTTGCTAAACCATTAATGGAGATTATAAAACCAAAACTGTGTTTAATACTCAGGTAAAAGTTAAAGACGAGCAACTTTCTTAAGATCATAAATAGTTTTTGCTCATTTAAAACCCTCAAAGTCTTGTTTTTGGTGTCTTGTTGGAGTATTTGCATGTGTGTGTGTTCAGCTTTGTGACTTTGAAAGACATAAAGATATGACATGTCACTCTGAGCACAAAGACTTCCTTCTTCCTATGAAGGACTGGTGGTCAAACTGGATCTCCACCTGACAAAACGGCTCCTAAATTCACTCCTAAAAACACCTCCACCAAAACCCAAATCACTAAACGTAGCAGTTTCTGTCTCATTTATCCAATAAACGCACACTTTAGTAAGCTCATTTGCATTCATCACGGGTCAGTGAGGAGAAACCCACCTGTTATGTAAATGCAGTTCCTCCTGTCTTCAAAGATGGTGGACTTTTGATGACTCTTGAATTAGTCTTTTAATTTAATCCAAGTTTCGGTTATAAATAATCAGTACAGACTTTGAATGTGTCACCTGATTCTGGAGAAAGCTCTGTGATATCTGACACTCCTTGCGCTTGTGTAGGAGTTTGGACCCATGTGACTCAGAAGAGGGCGGAGCCTGGAGAAAGCGACAAAGGGATTGGTGGAAACGTCATCATGTGACCAAATGCACCAGTGAACCCAGGCATTGTATGTCACCTGGCAGGTGTGCTTTCAATAGGTGTGTGCGTTTGTATGTGTGTGTGTGTGTGCACTTGTGTTATTCCTGGAGTATCTACTTTCATGCTCTTCTGGCAAATGAGTGAACTGAAGAAGTTAAACAGTAGCTTAAACAAAAATGACTGACACTTTGTGTCTGTAAAGGGTCTGACTTTATCCGATAGTCGATTTGCACAATCATATTAAAACTAAATACCAATATATCAATCCATTTTTCAGCTTTCCAATGGTAACACTTTATGTTAAGGTCAAATTTTTGCTATTAATAAACTATTAACTGTGACTATTTGATCAATAAACTCCTAATTAGCTGCTCATTAATGGTTATTAAGGTAGTTTTTAGGTCGGATTAGGGATGTGGAATAAGATCATGCAGAATATGTACTTTATAAGTACTAATAAACAGTCAATATCTTAATAGGCAAGTAATAAGCTAGTTAATAGAGAGAATTGGTTCTTAAACTGAAGTGTTAGCATACTAGCTATTGCATATTTCAATCGTTTTCACTGAAACGTATACTTTCTATACATTTGAATCTATAAGTGGTGTTTAATAAGGCAAGCTTCATTATTAAAATGGCTCCAATTAAGCCCGAAGGCTTTGTTCAAATCCCTTTATTGAACATTTAAACTGCAGATCATGTACGCTTTCAGAAATACGTGTATAAACGCTGTCACTGTCTTTTTAAAATGTACGTTTGTTCCTAAAGCTACAGTATATTATTAGTAACCAATATTGTTATGGGCACGAACAACACCGTAATCACTAACTTGTTTTTGGTTACACTTTATTTTAAGGTGTCCTTGTTACAGTGCAACTATTATTTTGCTGGTTTGACTCCCGGCTTGGCCAGTTGGCATTTCTGTGTGGCGTTTCCTTGTGGGTTTCCTCCGGGTGCTCCGGTTTCCCCCAAAGACATGTGGTATAAGTGAATTGAATAAACAAAATTGTCCATAGTGTATGTAAGAATGAGAGAGGCAGCTTCAATATTTCAGTACACTACACTTAAACCATATCCATTACACTTGAATTCAACACAGGCTC
Source organism: Danio aesculapii (assembly GCF_903798145.1). NCBI lineage: Eukaryota > Metazoa > Chordata > Actinopteri > Cypriniformes > Danionidae > Danio > Danio aesculapii. Next base: position 2,305,053 of record NC_079445.1, on the reverse strand, counting down.
ATTCTGAAAACGTAGCTCTATATACGTTTCTGGAGATCGCGAATTATGTAGCCAGAGCTACGTATGGCTGCATTTCATCTTTAAAACGAACGGTACGGGGCGGCATGACGCCGTTCCTTTTTCGCGCTTACCAGCTGACTGCTTACCTTCATATGAACCACTGTTACTAGTTTGTTGGGTAGCTCGACATGTACGTTGGCAGACTTCAGATGCAGACGGGAGTTGACCACAATAATAGCGTTCGAGTCCAGCCAAGAACGGTTCCAGTAAGCAGGTAAGACAAAAACAAAAAGTAAAATAAGAATGTAGTAAAATCTGAAAATGTGTTAAAATTTTGATGAGGGCTTTTCCTTTTCTGCATTGCTTTTGAAAACACTATTGGTTGGGTTTAGGATAGGTGGGGAGATTGGTCGGTCAGTCCGTCAGTCAGACGATAGCGGCCTCTGGTGGATTTACGCGAGAACAGCAGGCGCAAATGGCACTCGCGAGAGAAGTTTGAGATCTCAAAAAGCATACACAGCGGGCTCTGGTGGATTTGAGAAAACAAACACCGCCAAAAAAAGTAGATCCTGGGAGGTATTTGGCGCTCTCCAGAAATGTATACAGGGGTACATAATCAGAATGGGCTGGGTAAAACGTGCGCATATCAAAGAAGAACTGCTCTTCTTTAGTGAGTAACTACTTCAATACATTTCATTTATACAGTTAATAAAAAGTGTTTTAATTTTAGATTTTATTACTCTATTCAATTTCTGTATAGTAAGCGATTAAATTTAGTAAACTAAGTTGTTTAATTTGTTGTATGTATCATATTCATTCATTCATTCATTCATTTTCCTTCGGCTTAGTCCCTTAATTCATCAAGGGTTGCTCGCCACAGCAGAATGAACCACCAACTCATCTAGCATATGTTTTACATACCCTTCCAGCTGCAACCCAGTACTGGGAAACAACCATACACTCGCATTCACACATAGACACTACGGACAATTTAGTTTATTCAATTCTCCAATAGCGCATGTGTTTATACTGTGGGGGAAACCGGAGAACCCGGAGGAAACCCACACCAACACGGGGAGAACATGCAAACCACTGAGCCAGCTTGTCATATTTATCATATCGTTTATCTTTTTTTTTTTTATTTCATTACTGACTGCATCAACTTGAAGACAGTGAACTTGTCTGAAAGAACAGATTATGGATTTGGGGTTTTTATTTAAGCCCTAACAGGGGTCTTTCACAAAGTTCTGCTAAGGGCCCCTAAAAGTCTTGGGCTACCACTGAAGAAGAGCAGATTTATTTTGTGCCATCTATAGTCAGGTTCAGGTATTGCCTCACAGTCATTACTGTACCTAAACTGTTATTGTCATGACTAATAACTGTGTTTTGGCCTCTAGGGGTCCTCATTGTGCTTTCATTGGTTAAATTCTGATCATTTCAACTACAAAAGATTGCATTTGATCATTTTCCTCATTGGAAGGGCCCTCTTCTGGGCCACAGTTATCTGAGTATCTTTATGTCTACACTTGGTCTTTTAACCATTGGCTAAGAGGAATCTAAAATAGCTTCATTGGTTTAACAACACAGTGTAATAGGGCAAGTGGGTAGCATGATCGCCTCATAGCAAGAAGGTTGTTGATTTGAGCCTCTGCTGGGTCAGTTTGGAGTTTGCATGTTCTCACTGTGTTCGTGTGGGATTCCTCCAGGTGCTCCGGTTTCCCCCACAATCCAAACACATGCGCTATGGGGGAATTGGGTAAACTAAATAGTCCGTAGTGTATGTGTGTGAATGAGTGTGTATGAAGGTTTCCCAGTGTTGGGTTGCGACTGGAAGGGCATCCGCTGCATAAAACATATGCTGGATAAGTTGGTGGTTCATTCCTCTGTGGCAACCCCAGATTTATAAAGGCACTAAGCCGAAAAGAAAATGAATTAATGTAATAGGGCAACAGTACAGTGGAGTTTGCCATCTTGCATGCACCAGTCCAGCAGATGGCAGCAGGAACGCTTGATCGCTCATGCTGGGCTAACAAAATGGTGTTTTTTAAGGCACTCGAAGATGCACTAGACACAAGTGTCCAGAGGTGACATTGACTTCTCAGTGTTTTACATCAGTGTTTATGACCTCTGATCATATTCATCACATTTCCAACTCCACTACATTTTAGGAACGATTTGAAAGGAGTCTCCAAACTTCCTCGAAGATCTTGTGTTTCCATTGTCATATTTGTAACTACAGTATGTCTTTCAGCCAACATCGTTTACTTGGTGTACACACATTTTTCCAGTTTAAAGAAATAATCTGTTTTGCTTGAAGAATACATATTTATATATTTACATTCAGTCTTTTTAAGGTATAAATCCTTAGGGTATAAATGAAATAAACACTGTTTTGTTTTTACCTGGTTTCTGGAACCATCCTTTTATGTAGCGGCTTCCAATTGCCGCTATTGTTGGTAGAGTGAGCGAGTTTTTAACGCGTAAAGTCAGAGTCCGTAGGCAAAATAGATGCAAATACAAACGTCTTTATTTTCCAATCAACAGAATTACTTCATCACTTTTCCTTAATCTATATGCACACTTCTCTGTTACCTGAAGTTGAGTTGAGTTACTTCACGTCACGTTAAGTTACGGTCAAAAACTGTGCGCTTCCTACCAACGCTCTCTTCCATGCAGTGAAGCCACAGTTATATAGTCTGGTACTGACACCTTGTGGCCAATCGCCAATTTACAATGTATGGCTCCTACACATCCTTCGGCAGACTCGAACCCGGTCTGCTCCACGTCCCATGTACAGTATGTACGCATTAAAAAAGTTAAACTGTGTCTGTTTTTCTAAGTACATTTTAATATTAGATTAAGTGGAAAAAAATAAAATTAATTAATTAATAAATTTTAATCTGTTTTATTCAATTTGCCTTATTCAACAACCCCCCCCCCAAGAGACAAATAAAAGCATTCTGTTTTCTCAAAGTAATATTTTTACCACTTTTTAGTTTGTAAAAAAAAAAGATATGACAAAAAGTCATAACAACAAATGTTTTTAAGCTACTTTAACTTATTTTAATAGGTTAATCAACTTTCAAACTACATTTTTTTAAAGTTATATGAAGCTTAACTTAATATTTGGAGTCAATTTTGTTTAATACAAGTTATATAAAAAATTAAGGCAGCACAAAGTTTTTGTCATGTGATCACATGAAACACAGGTCCTGTTTATGTGCTGTTCAATTTCCATGTATTGGTAATGCTTTATTTATTGAAATGCTAAATGTTTTGGCAGTGGTCCTTTCTTGAGATTTTGCATGTGCGTAAGAGGAATATAGTTCTTTGGCAATCTCAACCACATCACAACCTCAGACAAAAGAAGTCAACTATAAAAAGCTTATGAGTCAAAAAGGTGATCCCGGCCCTGAGTCATCACCGCTTTAATCAATAGTAAATATGGTTCCGTGGCCTTAAGGTTGATCGCCTCCTACAGCTTTTACAATCTGACAAGAATATTGTTTTACCCCATTATTTTGCCATTTCAACTCCTCCCTTGCTAAGCCAAGACATGCCATGCCAATGCCGTGTCCTGAAGCAGTTTCTTCGGGACAGTTAAGAGCTATTGGTAATGCCTTATTTATTAAAAATGCAGTTTGCATTGAGTTGAGAATAATAAGATATATTTGCATTCAAAATGGTGACATTGTTGAGTAATGTTATTAGCTTGCATCACTAGATATTTCTGTCAGTTGTATAAAAGTGTCACACAATGAAAATCTGGATATCATAGCTGAATAATAAGAGTTCAGTATTGAACGTGAGCCTTAAACACTTGCCTTTTTCATTCTCCTGTAAATCAAGTGTAAATAACAGGCCAATAGAAACAAAACACAGACTCTGACGATCCTCATGAGATCATTAATATGCACGTCTCAGGTTGCGTTTGATTGGCCACGAGGTTTCCTAAGGAGATTACAACAATTATATTTTGTCTTCAAGCTTGTATTATACTTACAATCTAAATGGGACTCTTATTTTGAAAACAAAACCTTTATTATAGCTCTTATGGTAGTGCAACACATCACAGCTCATTGGCCCCTGCAGGCATGACATCATATTAACGTACCCCAGCGTCGTGGGGATGTTGGATTTTGTTTGGAAATGTAAATCGGGTTGACATCAGAACCTAACGTCAGACTGACATCAATGTCCAACCTAAAATCAACCAAATATCAACGTCTAATTATATTACACCTTGACGTTGTGTGGTTGTTACCACTATGACATCAGACGTTGGATCACTTTCCAACATCAACCAAATATCAACGTATACACTCAAAAAATGCCTTTTTAAAATAATAATAATAATTATTATTATTACTATTATTATTAATATAATTATTATTATTATTATTAATATAATTATTGTTATTATTATTATTATTAATAATAATAATAATATAATAATAATAATAATTATTATTATTATTATTAATAAAATAATAATAATAATTATTATTATTATTATTATTATTATTATTATTATTACTATTATTCATATAATAATAATAATAATTATTATTATTATTAATATAATAATAATAATAATAATTATTATTATTATTAAAATTATTATTATTAATATAATAATAATAATAATTATTATTATTATTATTAATATAATAATAATAATTATTATTATTATTATTAATATAATAATAATAATAATGATAATAATAATTATTATTATTAATATAATAATAATAATAATTATTATTATTATTAATATAATAATAATAATAATGATAATAATTATTATTATTATTAATAATATAATTATTATTATTATTATTATTATTATTATTATTATTACTTTTGTTTTTGTTCAAACAACTTATTTAAAATGAGACACAAGACTTGAGTTTTTTGGGGGACAAATTAATTATTTTATGTTTAATCCACTTAAATTTGTACAAATTAATACGGGTAACTTAATTCCTTCATGTTGCCCCAACACAAATCGATTGTGGTTTAAACAAGAAGTAATTTGCTCGTAAGTAAATGTATATAAAGCTCCGTTCTTTTAGATAAATCTCCAACAACATTCACGTCACATTTTTCATTCTCCTTCTGAATTTATATATATGTATTCAACTATTCATTCATTCATTTTCGTTTCGGCTTGGTCCTTTTATTTAATCTGGGGTCACCACAGCGGAATGAACCGCCAACTTATCCAGCATATGTTTTACGCAGCGGATGCCCTTCCAGCTGCAACCTATCACTGGGAAACACCCATACACGCTCATTCACACTCATAGACTACGAACATTTTAGCTTACCCAGTTCCCCAATAGCGCATGTGTTTGGACTGTTGGGGAAACCGCAGCACCCGGAGGAAGCCCACGCCAACACGGGGAGAACATGCTGCCCTGTATTTAGTTATTTGTTTATTTATTTTTCATAAAAGCATTGAATATTGAACAAACACACTTTCTACAATACATTTTTTAAGTGTATTACGCCATGAAGTCTCGAGACGTCATTCTTGTGTCCGTACTTCATGATCAGAGAGTAGTGTGTAGGTTGTCATGTTGAGCATGTGTGTTCATGTCGAGTGCATTTCTAGGGAACACTTGCAGAAAATGAATCTGCCTCAAAGTGAGTCACGATTGATGAAATATGAAGCTGATGATTATAGAAGCGCTGAGTAAAACACTCCAAAAAATTACTTTTGCTGCTCGTTTAAACTACTTATTTACAATGAGTTGAAACAACTCAATTTTGAGTTTTTTGGGTGGACAGCGTTTTATGTTCAGTCCACTTAAATTTGTAAAAAAACGAATAAGTTACTCCAACTACACAAACATCAACACACTGTAAAAAATGCCAGTGATTGCAACGGTAAAAAAACCTGTAAAATGCTACAGTAAAAATCCGTAACCTGGTTAACAGTATGTTTCCTTAATATATACGTGAATAACTGTGAATTGACTTTTCCAGAATTCCCTGCATGACCATTTGTTGACATTACTATGGATATTTTTAGTTGTTTCCCCATCAGTTATGTACATTAGAGATTTATGTTACATCTAATGTTGATAAACAATGTTTAT
>NC_079445.1:2261449-2293949 GCF_903798145.1 Danio aesculapii | reverse complement strand
ATTATTATTAGTGCTTCTTGAAGAATTTGTATATATTTGGACTAGAAACAAGACTAATACTCCAAGTTCAGTGTGATCATCTGCTGTGCACACTGTACCAAATGCTGGAAGCATGAAGGAATTATTCATCCATTCATTTTCCTACGGCTTAGTCTTTTTTTCAGACGTCGCCACAGCAGAATGAACCGACAACTATTCCAGCATAAGTTTTACCAGCCGGATCTCACGAGAAAACGTAAGTATTTTACGTTTTGACAGTTTAGTGGCTAATTCGTACGAGTTCAGTCGTACGAAATGGTACGATTTTAAAAAGGAGGCTTGGCACCTAACCCCGCCCCTAAACCCAACCGTCATTGGAGGATGAGCAAATCGTACTAAATTGTACGAATTAGCCACTAAAAAAAAGTTACGAATTGCCGTGAGATTGTGTTGGTTTTACGCAGCGGATGCTCTTCCAGCTGCAATCCAGTACTAGTAAACACACACACTCATACACTACGGTCATTTTAGTTTATTCAATTCCCCTATAGTGCATGTGTTTGGAGTGTGGGGGAAACCGGACAGAGCACCCGGAGGAAACCCACGCCAACACGGGGAGAACATGCAAACTCCACACAGAAATGACTACTGACCCAGCTGGGACTCAAAGCAGCCACCTTCTTGCTGTGAGGTGAGAATCCTAACCACTGAGCCATGAAGCAATTAAGTTAACGTATTAGTTTTTACATATTTAAGTAGATTGAACATAAAACAATCAAGTTGTCTCTAAAAAAAGGCTCAAGAATTGTGTTGTTTCAACTCATTTTAAATAAGCAGCTTGAACAAACTGCAAGCATCATTTATTGAGTGTATATTATGTTATTATGGGGTTTTTGTATTGGGTCAGAATGTAAGATGTGCACATTTACGGCGTCTTAAAGCACCGTTGACTAATAAAGACACAAGGACAAATTCTGTAAAACTGATAAATGTAAACTTTATATATATTGTGTAGTCAGCAACATTTATAATCTTGCAATTCAGAAACACTGCAACATTTTACAGACAGAAATGTGAAACTGTATTACTACAGAAGTGTCTTTCACAGGGCACATCATCGTAGGTTCAGATGTATAATTTGACATTTCATGATAAGGTAAAACAAGCTGTGGAACACAGATTGCTAACACTTACATTACAAACATTACATCTGTTAACAATAGTGAACTAAAGCAGCGTCCAGATGTGGTGTGAGGATACACGGCTGATCACGGAAACAAAATATAAGGGAGATATTTCACATTATCAGGTATTGTTTTAGTGTTAAACAATTGTGAAGAACTAAAAAAGTCAAGTTGGCTAGCCTGCACTGTAAAAAATAACTGTTAATTAAGAGTTTCCTTATTTTGTGATATTTATATGTTTATTTACGGTTGTGAATTGCATTATGGGATGTTGATCTTTGCTCTGTTGACTTCTGATGTTGAAAATTCAACTCTACAGTTTAACAAAGTGACTTATTGACATTTCATTCATTCATTTTCTTTTCAGCTTAGTTATTAATCTGGAGTCGCCACAGCGGAATGAACCGCCAACTTATCCAGCATATGTTTTTAAGCAACCAATCACTAGGAAACATCCATACACACTCATCCACACACATATAAACAATTTAGCGCATGTTTTTGGACTTGTGGGGGAAACCACCCAGAGGAAAGCCAGGCCAACATGGGGAGAACATGCAAACTCCACAAAAAACATACATAATGCAGTTTAAAAGCATAAATAAACTGGAAAAATGAAAACATGAATCACAAAATACGGAAAACTGCTCATTTCTGGATTTTTTTTTCAGTGGGCAAAAAGGATTTGGCACAAAAGTAAATAAATAAATAAATAAATGATAAAATAACAACAACAAAAAAATTATTCTGTCTTGTTTTTACATGTATATGCAATTACTTTCAGCAACAACCTGCACTAAAAGTAAATGAAACATACAAAACAGTCTTAACTCAACATCTGTACCTTTTTTACACATAAAATGTGCACATTAGTACCTTAAATCCAAAATATTGGATCAAATATTTGATACAAAAAATAAACAAAAAAAAATACAAAATATATATAATATAAAATAAAAATGATACATGGCATCACAAAAAAATAAAGCAGGTCTGAATGTAGATACATTACTAATCTGAGGAATACGCAAACATTTTCACAGCATCTTGTTTGTCTGTAAACTAAGTTTCCGTTTAGAGGAGAGATAATTTTAAAATGAAAGGGGTAGTTTACCCAAAAATTAACATTTACTCACTATTTATTCTCCTTCAAGTGGTTATACACAAAAGAAGATATTTTGAAGAAAGTTGAAAACTTGTAACCATTGACTTCCATAGTATTTGTTTTTCCTACTATTAAAGTCAGTGGTAACAGGTTTACAGCGTTCTTCAAAATACACTGTAAAAAAAAACAAGTAAACCTATCGCCTTAAAAACAAGCAAGATGAATTTACTTTAATTAGTGAAAAAATCCATTGTAACCTGGAACGGTTAAATTGACTTAACTGAATTTTTATAATTATTGACATCATTCATTTACTTAATAAATTTAAGGCTGTATGTTTACTCATTTTTTAAAAATCAACTAATCGCTTTAAAAGCAACATATTTACTCACTTTATTAAAGTAAAGTCAACTAATCGCTTTAAAAGCAACAGATTTACTCACTTTATTAAAGTAAAGTCAACTAATCGCTTTAAAAGCAACATGTTTACTCACTTTATTAAAGTAAAGTCAACTAATCGCTTTAAAAGCAACAGGTTTACTCACTTTATTAAAGTAAAGTCAACTAATCGCTTTAAAAGCAACAGATTTACTCACTTTATTAAAGTAAAGTCAACTAATCGCTTTAAAAGCAACAGGTTTACTCACTTTATTAAAGTAAAGTCAACTAATCGCTTTAAAAGCAACAGGTTTACTCACTTTATTAAAGTAAAGTCAACTAATCGCTTTAAAAGCAACAGATTTACTCACTTTATTAAAGTAAAGTCAACTAATCGCTTTAAAAGCAACAGGTTTACTCACTTTATTAAAGTAAAGTCAACTAATCGCTTTAAAAGCAACAGGTTTACTCACTTTATTAAAGTAAAGTCAACTAATCGCTTTAAAAGCAACAGATTTACTCACTCTATTAAAGTAAAGTCAACTAATCGCTTTAAAAGCAACAGATTTACTCACTTTATTAAAGTAAAGTCAACTAATCGCTTTAAAAGCAACAGGTTTACTCACTTTATTAAAGTAAAGTCAACTAATCGCTTTAAAAGCAACAGATTTACTCACTTTATTAAAGTAAAGTCAACTAATTGCTTTAAAAGCAACATGTTTACTCACTTCATTAAAGTAAAGTCAACTAATCGCTTTAAAAGCAACAGATTTACTCACTTTATTAAAGTAAAGTCAACTAATCGCTTTAAAAGCAACATGTTTACTCACTTCATTAAAGTAAAGTCAACTAATCGCTTTAAAAGCAACAGATTTACTCACTTTATTAAAGTAAAGTCAACTAATCGCTTTAAAAGCAACAGGTTTACTCACTTTATTAAAGTAAAGTCAACTAATCGCTTTAAAAGCAACAGATTTACTCACTTTATTAAAGTAAAGTCAACTAATCGCTTTAAAAGCAACAGATTTACTCACTTTATTAAAGTAAAGTCATCTAATCGCTTTAAAAGCAACAGGTTTACTCACTTTTTAAAGTAAAGTCAACTAATCGCTTTAAAAGCAACAGGTTTACTCACTTTATTAAAGTAAAGTCAACTAATCGCTTTAAAAGCAACAGATTTACTCACTCTATTAAAGTAAAGTCAACTAATCGCTTTAAAAGCAACAGATTTACTCACTTTATTAAAGTAAAGTCAACTAATCGCTTTAAAAGCAACAGGTTTACTCACTCTATTAAAGTCTACTAATCGCTTTAAAAGCAACAGATTTACTCACTTTATTAAAGTCAACTAATCGCTTTAAAAGCAACAGGTTTACTCACTCTATTAAAGTCAACTAATCGCTTTAAAAGCAACAGGTTTACTCACTCTATTAAAGTCAACTAATCGCTTTAAAAGCAACAGATTTAATCACTTTATTAAGTAAAGTCAACTATTCGCTTTAAAAGCAACAGGTTTACTCACTTTATTCAAGTAAAGTCAACTAATCGCTTTAAAAGCAACAGATTTACTCACTTTATTCAAGTAAAGTCAACTAATCGCTTTAAAAGCAACATGTTTACTCACTTTATTAAAGTAAAGTCAACTAATCGCTTTAAAAGCAACAGATTTACTCACTTTATTCAAGTAAAGTCAACTAATCGCTTTAAAAGCAACAGGTTTACTCACTTTATTAAAGTAAAGTCAACTAATCGCTTTAAAAGCAACAGATTTACTCACTTTATTAAAGTAAAGTCAACTAATCGCTTTAAAAGCAACATGTTTACTCACTTTATTAAAGTAAAGTCAACTAATTGCTTTAAAAGCAACAGATTTACTCACTTTATTAAGTAAAGTCAACTAATTGCTTTAAAAGCAACAGGTTCACTCACTTTATTAAAGTCAACTAATCGCTTTAAAAGCAACAGGTTTACTCATTTTTAAAGTAAAGTCAACTACTTGCATTGAACAGTATATCTTTTAAATATCTTTTAAAGTTTGGAGCCACTTGAGGTAGAGTAAATTTTAGAGTTTTTTTGGGGTGAACTAACCCTTTAAATATAATTAAAGTGACTTAACACAGCTTTTTTTTCTTAAAAGTATGTTACGAACATGATTAACGTAGTATAATATGTTATTTAACATACAACTGTGTATTGTGAAGTATTAATCGTGTCATTTTATAACAGCTTGCACTTATGAACATCTCTGGAGCTCTGCCTTTATTCTGATTTTACTCAATCTGTGTGATGATTCACTTGATGATGGCCATTTTTCATGTCTTTAGACTGTCTCTGCGTCATCAAGATGAAAAGATTCTCCTGAAAAAAAGCATCGACACACTCTTAGTTCAGCCTTCATTGCTGTGTTTGTTTCTGAAGTACACTGAAATAAAAATGATTCATTGGATTTATCAACATTTTTAAGGTAAGTGGTTGCAAACAATGTATAAGGGCTGAATTTACACAAACAAATGAAGTTGAATTTTGCTAAATTTCATTTGTTTGTTTAAATTCAGCCCATATCAATAGTTTGCGACCATTCATTCACTTATTTTCCGTTGGCTTAGTCTCTATTTCAGGGGTCGCCACAGCGGAATAAACCGCCAACTATTCCGACATATGTTTTACTCAGCGGATGCCCTTGCAGCACTGGGAAACACCCATACACACTCATACACTTTGGACAATTTAGGTCATAATTTCCCCTATAGCGCATGTGTTTGGACTGTGGGGGGGAAACTGGAGCACCCTGAGGAAACCCACGCCAACACGGGGAGAGCATGCAAACTCCACACAGAAGTGCCAACTGACTCAGCCGGGACTCGAACCAGCAATCTTCTTGCTGTGAGGCCACAGTGCTAACCACTGAGCCACCATGTCACCCTTTTTGCAACCACTTACCCTAAAAAAATTAAGTAAATCCAATGAATAATTATTGATGAAGATGAAGATTTACCTGCGGAGCTTCCATCAGATTCAGACGGAGCAGATTTTCTAGTTCTCCTAAAGAACAACCCAGCCAAAATCAGACCGAGAGCGCAGACAGAAACTACAACCAAAGAACAGGCATACCTGAGGATTCATGCACAGTCATGATTAATTATGAAGCAAACCTTCATCGTAAATTCACAAATCAAAAGAGGACGATAAAGAAACAAACATACATGCTTACACGTGGCAGTTCACCTAAACAAAAGAAAACAAAACAATAGAATTATATCACAAGTCATTTCATTGAGTTGATTAAAAGTCATTTTAAGGTTGTTTACATGACACAAAAAGTAAAAAACAGAAAACTTTTAGTTGGCCTTAACAAAAAATGATTGGTTGTAGCGAGTGGGTGGGCCCGAGAGCCGTGGGAACAGTATGAGGCCGGGGCTTAAAGGTCTTGTGAAGTGCTTTGAAATGTGCAGTTTTATTTGATGTTTGAAGTAATCTCAACTGAAACATTAAAAGAGGGCGGGATATAGTGTGGCTCCTCCCCTTTTTAAAAAAACAGCCAATAGCGTTTTATCACGGCTCTGCCAGTGAGAGGGGTTGAGCTCAAGCGAATCAAATGAAAAGCAAATGAGAAGGAGAGGGCGGGGCATGTCAGACACTAGGGAGCATTTGATTGGTTATGATTTGTTGAGAAACTATGTATGAGGTGACCTGAATAAAATTGTTGATCCATTTAGGTGGAAGTGACAAACTACAAGCTTTCCATGTTTATATCAATTTTATATCTTTTAAAGGGCACATAGGTTACCCCTTTTTTCATATTTAATGTCTTTTGTGTCCCCAGAATGTGTCTGTAAAGTTTCAGCTCAAAACACTCATCAGATTATTTATTATAGCTGTTAGAAGTGTCTATATTATAGCTGGAAAAAAGTTTTTGCTGTTTTTTTTGTACTGGCCCTTTAAGGCTAGTCCTCCCCGCCCACCGTTCCCCCGTGCCTGTCAGCAATCGCCGCCCTCGGCTGCCTCAGGAAGCAGATCTCACGTAACGTGTGCGAGAAATACTACAGTAAGAACTTTAACAATCAGTATTTGTACACTAGCTTATAGATATCTTAAAAACTAGCAATACTGATACTAACATTAAAAAAAAACTTATTTTAATTTCATGGGACGTTCAAGTGATAATGTGAAGCATCTGTGTTGCACACCGGCCTCGAGTCCCACGGAGGAGCTCTGAATTATGAAAGGAGGAGAGACCAGGCCTGGACATTATGGGCCCTATCATACACCCAGCGCAATAAGGGGCAAGACGTGTCTGGCGCGATTTTGTTTAGCTATTTTCAGACCAGCGCAACCCTATTTTTCCATTTGTGCTACTCTGTGGACTTATGGATGTGCCGGTCTAAATAGGAGGTGTGTTAAGGCGCATTGTTGGTGCATTGCTATTTTGAAATAGACCACACTATTGACCAACTGAAAGCTGCTGTAAAGTCCAGTGCAGAGAACGTTAGTTATGCACCTATGCAGGTCCAAAACACTTACACATTGCTTAATACACACAGGAAAAAAATAAAGTATTAAAATGGTTAAAAATATTAGTATTTTCTACATACATATAAAAACCACTGCCTCCATGCCTCATCTGGAGCGGCTTTTTTCAGTTTATTCATGACAATTTGCATTAGTATATTATTATTATTAGCAGTATTATTTATTATATGCATATTTATATTTGTTTTAATAAACACAAGTTTAGATTTGTTCATCTGTCGGGTTTTGGAGACGTCTGCATCACCATATGGGGTATAAGAACAGGACGTGTGTTTGGATATAACTCAGTGTTTTGAACACACTTCATTATTATTGTTCATTTATTCCTTTGCTGGAAATTAGAACTGAATTTAGAAATAGTTTTGACACAAATCTTTGTACTTAAAAAAACTAAATTTAATATGTAGGCTAATGGATGTGTTCAGTGGAGTGAGTTTCCACCGTTTCCTTACTCCACTAAAGTAAAGGAGTAAAGAGTAAAAGTAAAGTAAAGAGCCTGAATGGAGGAGACTCGTTCTTTATCCTCGCTCTGCAGATGCTCTGTTTAACTGTTTTCTCGCTAGTGAAACTTTCAGTTTTTACACTTACAAAGTCCGTCATGTAAATAGCAAATGCACCATGGCGCAACGCAACTGACTCTTAAAGATGAGATGAGACTCTAATTGGTTTAATGCATGTTATGCTCAAAACACACCCAGAACTCATTAAGAGAATAAGCACAACCCTGTTAGACCATGCGCTGGGGCACAAACCGTATTTCTTCCGTCCTTAAAATAGCAAAAGTAGATTCGGACATGCCCTTAATGCATTTGCGCCATGCGCTTTAGACTTTGCGCCTAGATCATTAAAATAGAGCCCTTTATGTTGAACATTTGCTTTCAGATTGGTCTCCGTGAAGAGCTGCCGTCTGTTGTTTTTATAGTTTCATTAATAAATTATTTAAAAGCAAAAACATAAAATGTCCTGGCCTGGTCCATTCTCGTTTTCCACTACTGTCTCTCCTCCTTTCATAATCCAGAGCTCCTTCTTGGGACTCGAGGCTGGTGCGCAACTTTATCACTTAAACCCCTGCCTCATACCATTCCCACAGCTCTCTGCCCCGCCCACTCGCTACATTGGTGTCTCCATGGAAACCACAACAATTTAATTATGTTAAAACACTGTAATAACCAATAGTTAAGTTAACTTTAAAAAGGTATGTAAGCCCTTGGACTGAGCATATTTATAAATAAATTAAGTCAGCTTAACAGTTACAGCAGGTTTACTCGTGTCTTAAATGAAAGTACTAAATCACTTTTTATTATTTTTATATTATGGGTTCGTTATATATTTGCTTTAACAGCAAACGCGTAAAAGGAAAAAAATCCATGAATGCTTTTCTTATTAGGAGTTTTTGTCATTTCAAGTAGCAAATAAGTAATAAAGTTTAAAACAATATTTATTTGTTTTCCGCTATTTATTTGTGCTTCATCTAAAACTCCACATATATTATCCTCTTAGTCTCTGACATTATCTTCAGCAGCTCAAACACTCTAATGGCTAATGGACCATTTCACCATTAAAAGCTGATTATATTCACACACTGTTGCCACTCCAAGAATTTTTAGATATTTGGACTAGAAAACAAACAAAACCTCGAAGTAAGAAAAGCATTTTTACAGTGTAAATAAATGTCATGTAAGTTTCCTAATCTGCAAGCTGATGAAGGATTAAATATAAGTTTTATACTCACTGTATGAAGATGGAGAAACAAAATAATCTGCCATAGAAAACAAAAGCAATAGGTTACTTGAAGTAAAGTCAACTAATCGCTTTAAAAGCAACAGATTTATTCACTTTATTCAAGTAAAGTCAACTAATCGCTTTAAAAGCAACAGATTTACTCACTTTATTAAAGTAAAGTCAACTAATCGCTTTAAAAGCAACAGATTTATTCACTTTATTCAAGTAAAGTCAACTAATCGCTTTAAAAGCAACAGATTTACTCACTTTATTAAAGTAAAGTCAACTAATCGCTTTAAAAGCAACAGGTTTACCCACTTTATTAAAGTAAAGTCAACTAATCGCTTTAAAAGCAACAGGTTTACTCACTTTATTAAAGTAAAGTCAACTAATCGCTTTAAAAGCAACAGATTTATTCACTTTATTCAAGTAAAGTCAACTAATCGCTTTAAAAGCAACAGATTTACTCACTTTATTAAAGTAAAGTCAACTAATCGCTTTAAAAGCAACAGGTTTACCCACTTTATTAAAGTAAAGTCAACTAATCGCTTTAAAAGCAACAGGTTTACTCACTTTATTAAAGTAAAGTCAACTAATCGCTTTAAAAGCAACAGATTTACTCACTTTATTAAAGTAAAGTCAACTAATCGCTTTAAAAGCAACAGATTTACTCACTTTATTAAAGTAAAGTCAACTAATCGCTTTAAAAGCAACAGATTTACTCACTTTATTAAAGTAAAGTCAACTAATCGCTTTAAAAGCAACAGATTTACTCACTTTATTAAAGTCAACTAATCGCTTTAAAAGCAACAGATTTACTCACTTTATTAAAGTAAAGTCAACTAATCGCTTTAAAAGCAACAGATTTACTCACATTATTAAAGTCAACTAATCGCTTTAAAAGCAACAGATTTACTCACTTTATTAAAGTAAAGTCAACTAATCGCTTTAAAAGCAACAGATTTACTCACTTTATTAAAGTAAAGTCAACTAATCGCTTTAAAAGCAACAGATTTACTCACTTCATTAAAGTAAAGTCAACTAATCGCTTTAAAAGCAACAGATTTACTCACTTTATTGAAGTGAAGTCAACTAATCGCTTTAAAAGCAACAGATTTACTCACTTCATTAAAGTAAAGTCAACTAATTGCTTTAAAAGCAACAGATTTACTCACTTTATTAAAGTAAAGTCAACTAATCGCTTTAAAAGCAACAGATTTACTCACTTTATTAAAGTCAACTAATCGCTTTAAAAGCAACAGATTTACTCACTTTATTCAAGTAAAGTCAACTAATCGCTTTAAAAGCAACAGATTTATTCACTTTATTCAAGTAAAGTCAACTAATCGCTTTAAAAGCAACAGATTTATTCACTTTATTCAAGTAAAGTCAACTAATCGCTTTAAAAGCAACAGATTTACTCACTTTATTAAAGTAAAGTCAACTAATCGCTTTAAAAGCAACAGGTTTACCCACTTTATTAAAGTAAAGTCAACTAATCGCTTTAAAAGCAACAGGTTTACTCACTTTATTAAAGTAAAGTCAACTAATCGCTTTAAAAGCAACAGATTTACTCACTTTATTAAAGTAAAGTCAACTAATCGCTTTAAAAGCAACAGATTTACTCACTTTATTAAAGTAAAGTCAACTAATCGCTTTAAAAGCAACAGATTTACTCACTTTATTAAAGTAAAGTCAACTAATCGCTTTAAAAGCAACAGATTTACTCACTTTATTAAAGTAAAGTCAACTAATCGCTTTAAAAGCAACAGATTTACTCACTTTATTAAAGTAAAGTCAACTAATCGCTTTAAAAGCAACAGATTTACTCACTTCATTAAAGTAAAGTCAACTAATCGCTTTAAAAGCAACAGATTTACTCACTTTATTGAAGTGAAGTCAACTAATCGCTTTAAAAGCAACAGATTTACTCACTTCATTAAAGTAAAGTCAACTAATTGCTTTAAAAGCAACAGATTTACTCACTTCATTAAAGTAAAGTCAACTAATCACTTTAAAAGCAACAGGTTTACCCACTTTATTAAAGTAAAGTCAACTAATCGCTTTAAAAGCAACAGGTTTACTCACTTTATTAAAGTAAAGTCAACTAATCGCTTTAAAAGCAACAGGTTTACTCACTTTATTAAAGTAAAGTCAACTAATCACTTTAAAAGCAACAGATTTACTCACTTTATTAAAGTCAACTAATCGCTTTAAAAGCAACAGATT
Organism: Danio aesculapii; assembly: GCF_903798145.1. Taxonomy (NCBI): domain Eukaryota; kingdom Metazoa; phylum Chordata; class Actinopteri; order Cypriniformes; family Danionidae; genus Danio; species Danio aesculapii. The sequence goes on along the minus strand of NC_079445.1, from coordinate 2,282,822 downwards.
TACTCACTTTATTAAAGTCAACTAATCGCTTTAAAAGCAACAGGTTTACTCACTTTATTACAGTAAAGTCAACTAGAGCTGTAAATGTATGATATATGAAAAAAATCAGCACAAAACAAAGTATACCTTCAGTCCCTGGTAATCCGCACTGTGTATCAGAGAACAGGGTGCATGTAGACACCAGAGCAGCACCTGCAGGTTAAAAAAGAGCTGTTTTCTACAGAACATGAAGTGAAATAAACTTCTCTTGTTACACAATCTCTATAAAACACAGGCTTGCATACCTTCACATTTGCTGCACAAACTGCACACCACACCAAAGTAGCCTTTAGGTCCGTCTGAGCAGTTTTGGGTCACATAAAAACCTGCGGATTTGCAGTGCATGATCAATATTTAGTGTTGAAGAGTGTTGGTTTGAATTTTCACATGTAATTATTATATTTGAGCATGTCTAACCTTCAGGGCAGATCGGGCAGCATTGTGATCCTCCAACCTGGAAAGTATCTTCCGGACAGGTTTCTACATGTAGCTTAAACAGTGCTCCCACAACTAATGCCTATAAAGAGATTAACATTTGCTATATCACTTCCAAATGACACTTAAAGGGACAGTTCACCCAAAATTGAATGTTTTATGAGTTTCTTTCTTCTGTTGAACGTAAAGAAAGTCCACTTTTGACTTCCATAGTAAGAAAAACATCAATGATTACAAGTTTTCAACATTCTTCAAAACTAAATGATGAAAAACAAAAGATTTAGGGCTGAAAATCCCTTATAGGATGGACTAGAAAGAATTAAAGACAATTTATAAATCAAGTTTATGAATTAACACAATTCTTGAGCTTTTTTAGGAGCAACTTAATTGTTTTATGTTCAATCCACTTAAATTTGTGAAAACAATCAGGTTAACTTAATCGATTTGTGTTGGGACAACGTGAAGAAACTGTGTGAAACCCTGCATTTTCTGCAATGCAGGAACAAAATGTGTATGTGTGTGTACAACACAGTCAAGTTTAATTATGTTTATTGATTGATTTCTGTTGTTGTTTTTAAAGTGCTTATCAAGGGTTCATTCATATGAACAGTTCAAGCTCATCACGTTCATATGAACAGTTCAAAATATCACGTTTGTTGCTGCTTGTTCAAACTGCTTATTTAAAATGAGCTGAATCGACACAATTCTTGAGTTTTTTGGGGGAGACAACTTAATTGTATTATTTTCAATCCACTTAAATTTGTAAAACCTAAGCTACTGTAACTTAATTCCTTCATGTTGTCACAACACACATCGATTGTGTGGAACCCAGCATTTTTACAGTGCATAATATTGTGAAATATTCAGCCTGATCTCACGAGAAAACGTAAGTATTTTACGTTTTGTCAGTTTAGTGGCTAATTCGTACGAAATTATACGATTTTAAAAAGGAGGCGTGGCACCTAACCCCACCCCTAAACCCAACTGTCATTGGGGGATGAGCAAATCGTACGAAAATGTACGAATTAGATCGTACGAATTCATACGAATTAGCTACTAAATCAAAAGTTACGAATTGACGTGAGATTGTGTTGGAAATATTAGAAGTGTAAAAGAAATGATTGAAAGCTGAATTTCCAGCATTATTTATTTAGCTTTTAGTGTCACATGCATGATCCTTTAGAAATCATTCCAATATGACATATTAGAGATGGATGATTATTATTATCAATGTTACAAACAATGTTATACTCTCAATACACTCAAAAAAATAGTTCAAACTACGTGATTAAAATGAACCAAATCAACACAATTCTTCAGATTTTTTTGGGCACAACTTAATTGTTTTATCTTCAATTCACTTAAATTTGTTAAAAACTAATAAATGATCTTAATTCCTTCATGTTGTCACAACACAAATTGATTGTGTGAAAACCCAGCATTTTTTACAGTGTCTAATATTGTATTTCATTTTTAGTGTCACACGATCCTTCAGAAATCATTCCAATATGACGTATTAGTGATCGATTATTAATGTTAAAAACTGTTTATACTCTTAATACACTCATTAAATGAGTTTGTTTGAGCTACTTGTTTAAAATGAGCTGAAACAACACAATTATTGAATTGTTTTTGTGACTGGCATCCTAACTGTTTTATGTTCAATCCACTGAAAGTTAACCATGTTATCACAGCACAAATCGATTGTGTGGAACCCAGCATGTTTTACCGTGAATAATATTGTGAAATATCCTTACAAACTTAAGTAAGTGTTTCCAAATGTAAATATATAGTAAAATGCCAGAGTGAAAAAAAATCCTGTTGCCTTAAATTTTTAAGCTGAATCAAATTAATCTTTTGAGCCCATTGAACTTATATTATGTTGAACTGACTTAAAACAGCTTGTGTAACTTAAAGTTAGAACATGATTAACTTAGATCAAGAAGTTACAATGACCTAAAAAGCATATGCTGTCAGGACTAATTGATGCTAGATTGATGATAATCTATTTTACAGTGCATTTTTGCTGTGATTGACAGATGAATTTTCAGCATACTTCATTTTATTTTTTTAGTGTCACATGCTTGATCTTTTTTTGGTGATCAATTATTATCATTATTATTAATATTATTATTATTATTATTATTTAAAAAAAATTTATGCTCTTAATATTCAGGGAAATCAATTTTACTGCAAAAAAACAGCTTTTCTTACTTATATTTTTGTCGTGTTTCTAGTCCAAATATCTAGAAATTCTTAAATCAAGAAGCATTTTCTTGACAAGCACAAAATATTGTCTTGTTTTAAGAAATAATATGTCAAAATTAAGTTAGCTTTTACATAAAACAAGCTAAATAATCTGCCAATGGGGTAAGTGAAATAATCTCATGTCAAAAGGAAAAGCAAGATTATTGTGTTTACCTCATTGGCTGATTATTTTGCCTTTTTTTAGGAGAAACTCACTTAATTTTGATTCATTATTTCTTAAAGCAAACAATATATGTTTCTTGTCTACGAAACGCTTCTTGATTTAACAGTTTATAGATATTTGGACTTGAAACAAGACAAAAAAAAAAGTAAATAAAGCATTTTTTGCAGCGAGCATGCTACCATAAATCAACACGAACATCATTTATTTAAAATTAAAACTACTTGTCACTACTTTTACTGTAACTTTAACAATACGGATTCATTCATTCATTTTCCTTTGACTTAGTCCCTTATTCATCAGGGGTCGCCACAGCGGAATGAATCGCCAACTATTCCAGCATATGTTTTAGGCTGCGGATGCCCTTTCAGCCGTAACCTAGTACTGGGAAACACCCATACACTCTCACATTCACACACACACATTTTTACACTACGGCCAATTTAGTTTATTCAATTCACCACCTATAGCGCATGTGTTTGGACTGTGAGGGAAACCGGAGCACCCTGAGAAAACCCATGCTAATACAAGGAGAACATACAAACTCCACACAGAAATGTTAACTGACCCAGTCGGGACTCGAACCAGCGACCTTCTTGCTGTTAAGCGACCACTGAGTCACCGTGCCACCCCAAAACGAACATCTTTTATTTAAAATTAAAACTACTTGTCTCTATTTGTCACTTTAACTATATATGTTTAATAAAACACACATATTGTCTTATATATGTCTCAGCCCAGACCTTTTAATGGTGTTTCACAAAAAAATATTGAGCAGCTAAATTTGACAACAACATTAATCCTTGTATGATTTCTGAAGTATCATGTGATGCCGAAGATGCACCCGACCTATAAAATTCTCAATAAACATTTGACAATAAAATCCAAGAATACCTCAAATGTTTTTTAGCTTGTACAAGAAAAGTTCTGGTACCTACCATGAATTGTTTGTTGTGCTGGCTCATTGTAGCTTGTAGGACTAACCGTAGTACAAAGCAGTTGCATAACAAAGTGAAATCCTTCCAGCACTTTTATATCTGACTTTTTTAACACGCCTTGTTACGTACGAGGGCGAGTCCATACAGAGAATCCAGCATTAATCATCTGTCATTCAAAGCAGGCAGTCGGAAGTAGGACATAATGTAGAAAGTTATGGTGTGTACAGCTGAAGGCAAATCTATTAATCCTCCTAAAAAAATTTACTCAAATATTTCTCAAGTGATACTTAATAGAGCAAGCAAATTTACACAGTATTTCCTATCATATTTTTTCTTCTGGAGAAAGTCTTATTTGATTTATTTCGGCTAGAATAAAAGCAGTTTTTAATTTTAAAACTATTTTAATAATCATTTTAAGGTCAATATTATTAGCCCCCTTAAGCAATATTTGTTTCAGGTTGTCTCCAGAACAAACCGCTGTTATACAATGACTTGCCTAATTAACCTAACTTTATAGTTAAGCCTTTAAATTGCACTTTAAGCTGAATCCTGCAAAAATATCCGGTAAAACACGTTCATAACGGCAAAGATAAAAAGGTATTATGTTTAGAAATCTCTCTGTTAAACAGACATTTTGAAAATATATAAAATAATTAAGCTGTATACCGCATGCAGCAAACATTAAACCATTGCAGTAAACGCAGTGTACACTGTAAAACCTAACAGTGAAAATCACTCAATAAAATAAGTTAAACTCTATTTGAAAGTTACTTTGACTTAATTAGTTCAAAATGCTTCTGCAAGGCTTTTAACAGGGACCAAGAAACATGAGCACATGACACCAGTTTTACGCTCTCTGCACTGGCTGCCTGTGCACTATCGAGTCACTTTTAAAATGCTGCTCTTGGTTTTTAAATCTCTAAATGGCCTGGCACCTTCTTATCTGTCAGACATTTTAACTGAGCATTGGTCGGTCTCTTCGGTCATCTAACCAGAGACTGTTATTCATACCTAAGTCGAGGCTGAAATGCAGAGGTGACCGTGCTTTCGCAGTAGCTGGCCCTAGGCTGTGGAATGCTCTGCCCCTCTGTATCAGATCTGTTTCATCCTGGTCTGTTTTTAAATCTGGGTTAAAAACTTCCCTCTTTGATTTGGCATTTTATCAGTGAAAATTGTCTGTTTTAGCAATAATTTTATATAAACATTTGTTTTTATCTGTTTAGATTTGAACTGTGCAGCACATTGGTCAACCTTTAGTTGTGTTAAATAGTGCTATAGAAATAAAATTGACATTGACTTAATGACTTAATGAACTGACTACCTATAGCGCATGTGTTTGGACTGTGAGGGAAACCGGAGCACCCAGAGGAAACCCACGCCAACACGGGGAGAACATACAAACTCCACACAGAAATGTCAACTGACCCAGTCAGGACTCGAACCAGCGACCTTCTTGCTGTTAAGCGACCACTGAGTCACCGTGCCACCCCAAAACGAACATCTTTTATTTAAAATTAAAACTACTTGTCTCTATTTGTCACTTTAACTATATATGTTTAAAATAACATACATATTGTCTTATATGTGTCTCAGCCCAGACCTTTTAATGGTGTTTCACAAAATAATATTGAGCTGCTAAATTTGACAACAACATTAATCCTTGTATGATTTCTGAAGTATCATGTGATGCCGAAGATGCACCCGACTTAATGACTTCACGAACTGATTATATTAAGCAGAACTCAAACCAAATGAGTTCTGAATGAATAAATTCAGTTTTTTGCGTTAACTCTAATGCTAGAAGTAATACAAAACCATTTGACTAGCTATATAGTTGTTTGAACTGAAGTTGTTGTATTAACTGAACTTAAAATGTTTAAGCTACTAATATTCCACACTCTATACATGATGTTTACTGTTTGTTTAAATTACTTAATTCAAATGAGCTGAAACAACACAATTCTTGAGGTTATTTTGAGACAACGTTATTGTTTTTGTTCAATCTACTTAAATTTGTAAAAACAAATAAGTTAGCTTAAAATCTTCATGTTTTCTTAACACAAGTTGTGTGTGTGGAACCTAGCATTTTTTACAGTGTAAATATTTGGTAATATTAACTAGAGCCCTGCATTTGAGCCCGAGCCTGTGGGGCTCGACTTTTTTATGCCCCTAGACCCGGGCTTTGGGCCAATTTTCACATCATAGCTAGCACGCAAATAGTGACAACTTTAAATTGTGGGGGGGTTGAAGGTGGTCTGTACCTCTGTACCATGCACCAGGTTTCAGGCAGGCGAATTGGACATTACACCCATGTCTGCGATCCGGGGGTGTTATAGACTGTACCAAAAAGCTGAGGACCGGGGGGGGTGGGGGATGGTTGGGGGGTGGGGGGGTTGGGGTTAAATTCCGGGAGTTTTCCAGGAGACAGAACAAAACGGGAGATGGGTCTGAAATACGGGAGACTCCCGGGAAAAACGGGAGTGTTGGCAGGTATGGCTCCAGTTTCTCCCACAGTCCAAACATATGCGCTATAGGTCAATTCAATCATCTATTTCCTTTGGCTTAGTCCCTTTATTAATCTGGGGTCGCCACAGTGGAATGAACCGCCAAGATATCCAGCATATGTTTTTATGCAGCAGATGTCCTTCCAGCTGCAACCCATCACTGGGAAACACCCATACACACATTCTCTCTCACACACACACACACCACGGACAATTTATCTTACCCAAATCACTTATAGCGCATGTGTTTGGAGCACCCGGAGGAAGCCCACGCCAACATGGGGAGAACATGCAAACTCCTCACAGCAATGCCAACTTCGCTGAGGCGACAGCGCTACCCACTGCGCCACCACGTCGCTGCTATAGGTGACTTGATGAACTAAATTGGTCGTAGTGAATGAGTGTGTGCGTGAATGTGAGAGTGTATGGGTGTTTCCTAGTACTGGGCTGCAGCTGCAAGGGCATCTGCTGCGTAAAACATATGCTGGAATAGTTGGCGGCTCATTCCGCTGTGATGACCCCTGAAGTAAGGACTAAGCCAAAGGAAAATGAATGAATGAATGAACAAGCAACAAAACTATTGTCTTGAGTGTGGTCAGCCTTATTAAAAAAAATGTATTTATTTTAAACATTCAGATCAGAATCAGAATCCGTGTGGTTCTGGTTGAGCGCTTGGTTTCAGAAAGCAGCATTTGCATGTTTAGAGACCTGCCTGACAGGTTTTATTTTCTCTTTGTTGATAGTCGCCTGGCAACAGCGCTGCTCTCAGTTTTGATTAAGTTAAACATTACCAGAGTGTTTAAAGCACAGCTGGTTATACTTTCACTTAGGTTGTGATACAGGTGACATACAAATATTATGTGTGTGTATGCGTGTGTGTGTGTGTGGGAAAAGTTGGGAAAGTTGCTCTAGGAATGTACTCAATTCAATTCAGTTCATCTTTATTTCTATAGCGCTTTTACAATATAGATAGTGTCAAAGCAGCTTAACGCAGAAGTTGTCTAGTCCAGTTCAGTCCAGTTTTCAGAGTTCAGTTCAGTTCAGTGTGGTTTAATTTTCACTGCTGAAAGTCCAAACACTAAAGAGCAAATCCATCAATGCGCAGCTCCACAAGCCCCAAACCAAGCAAGCCAGGCAGTGGCGACAGTGGCGGTGTATTTCTATACACTCTAAAAAATTATATGACAAAAAGTTTTGTTACTTTAATTTGCACTGAAAAAATGGACGTATGGTTCCACACAATTCCTACATGTTGTCCCAACATAAATCGATTAAGTGAATTTAACAAATTTCACTGGATTAAACATGGAACAAGGTGGCACAGTGGTTAGCACTGTCGCCTCACAGCAAGAAGGTCGCTGGTTCGAGTCCCGGCTGGACCAGTTGGCATTTCCGTGTGGAGTTTGCATGTTCTCCCCGTGTTGGAGTGGGTTTCCTCCGGGTGCTCCGGTTTCCCCCACAGTCCAAACACATGCGCTATAGGGGAATTGATTAACTAAATTGACCGTAGTGTATGACTGTGTGTGTGTGTGGGTGTTTCCCAGTAATGGGTTGCAGCTGGAGGAGCATCTGCTGCGTAAAACATATGCCGGAATAGTTGGCGGTTCATTCTTCTGTGGTGCCCCCTTGATAAATACACTGTTAAACCCAAAACAAAAAGTTATGGTAACTCAAACCATTGAGGAAACCGATTGCAAAAACTAATCCTAATAAGTACTGTCAACTTACTCCATTTAAGTTGAAGTAACGAGGTATTTAATTAACTCATTACTTTCAACACTGAGTTCAAAACTCTTCAAATGAGCAGAATAAACTTTCAGTAAATTTTGAGTTAGCTACACTCATTTAATTTGATAAAGTTGAGTGTAAGGGACTAAATGAATGAATGAATGAACAAATGAATGAACGAACGAACGAATGAATGAATGAATGAATGAATGAATGAATGAATGAATGAATGAATGAATGAACGAACGAACAAATGAATGAATGAACGAACGAACAAACGAACGAACAAATGAACGAACGAACGAACAAATGAATGAACAAATGAATGAATGAACATTTAAGTTGTCCCAAAAAAACAACTCAATTATGTTGATTCAGTTAATTTTTAATAAGTAATTTGAACAAGCAGCAAAAATATATTTTGAGAGAGCTTTAATAAGTTAATCAGGCTTCAACTAAATGTATTCAGTAATATAAGGTTTAACTTGTTATTTCCAGTCAGTTTCACTAATCATAAGTTGAGATGATCAGAACATTTCATTTGATTCAACTAAGCAATTTAAGGCAGTACTACTTTTTTACACTGTACCAATTAAATACAACCTTGGAAATGTTAGATATATGTCAGATTTACACACAGAAAGAAACATTTTATTAATATAAAAAACTATATGATATATTTACGGTTGTGAATTGCGTTATGGGATGTTGATCTCTGCTCTGTCGACTTTTGATGATGATAATTCAACTCTACAGTTAAACAAAGTGACGTTTTGACATTTTAGTAACCTAAATTAATAATATTATGTATAGGAACGAATATAGAGAGAAGTAAGTGTGTAAAATAACTAAAAATGTGCTGCAGCTTATTAGAAGGTGTTTGTAGCGTAATATACAACACCAACCCAGGCAATAAAGCACTGCACACTATTACAAATGTTCATAAACGTCACTTTTTCAACGTTTTCAAGGTTAAAAGTTGTTGGAAGAAAGATCAAGCTCCCATAAACAATTCAAATGCATAAATAATAGAAACATGGATCATAAAATACGGACAAATGCTAAATTACGGCCATTTTTGAACTTTGATCAAACCTAAAATTAATCTGCTTATAAAGCACTCAGATTAAGAATACAAGTGATAAAATCATTCAGGAGGTGATATCTCTTAAATGTGATGTTATTACTGTAAGATGCTTTAATGAGAAGCTGCAGGGAGTGTTTTTATAACACTGGATGACACTTTGCTGATGAGTTCAGATCTAGCTAGTGATCTCTGACCCAGAGTAAAACGCTCTCCAGAGCACGGTTAAAAGTGTGCTACCACAGAGATCAACACCAATATTAATCAATCAGTCACCTTTAACCTGAAAAACCAGTGTTTGTTTCAATAGAATATATCTGTACACAGATGCGATCCAAAACTAAGGTTTCAAGGAGTGGCTAATTTAGGATCTTCTGAAAACACAGTCACTTGTGTGGTTTAGAGTTCTTTATATTCAGTTTGTCCAAGAGAGTTTTGCCTTCATTAAGGCCCAATCCTAATTCAACCCCTTAGCCCTTCCCCTTACCCCTACCCCTCATTTGCGCGTTCCCGTGAAGGGGTAGTGGTGTCCCAATTCTCTTTAGCTTGAAGGCGTAGGTCTAAGGGAAAGGGTATGGAATCATTTTTGTGCCAATAAGAATGAACGTAACTTTCCAAGAAACGATCAAAAATATGCCACTGCAAAAGAAGAAAAACACAATGAAAACAAAAAAATGAACTGTCGCACGAATTTAACATGCTCTTCAAATATGCTTCATTCTTTGTTAATGATTTTCAAAGAATCGTTTTCGCGAATCATGGATTTTGAATGCGTTGCCACAGTTTTCGCTTACGCTTTGTACATTTTCGTTTGCTGTTTTGGCACAAACTTCTCGTGGGGGCGGGCTTAACACCAATCTACACTGATTGGCTAATGAGCTTTTGATGGACAGTTGCTCTCTGACCTGGAAGCACAGACGGTGACGTCAGTGGCGCGCATATCGGAAAGTTGTTGCAGTGTGCAATACGTCGTGCTTTATGTTAAGTATTAATGTTAGTATTTTACCTACGGTCGTCTCTTAGTTTCTAAAGATGACCTCCCGGGAAAGACACGGAGCGGTGCCATCATCTTCCACCTCAGCTTGTCCCTCAGTAAGTTCGTGTTGCTAAAGTAACATTTATCAATAACAACAATAAAAGTTTCATTCAGTTTTATAAAGTTACGTTCATTCTTATTGGCACAAAAATGATTCCATAGAAGGGGTAAATACCCCTTCGAATGAAGATTTTTCAGGACCACACTTAAAACCAAGGGTTAAGAAAATTTCCCAGAATACACCAGCTACAACGGCAGAATACTTGCACCCAGAAGTAAGAAGAGCCACAAATGAGTATTTTTTTGTCATTGTTACACATTTTTACAACAAACAAGCACATGTTTTAATATATTCATAACCGCGTTTGTGTTTTACCGTCATGCTTAAAAAAAAAACGCTAAAATAAAAACCGCTTAATTTCGCGACCTATAATTCATAATAATAACTCCTGTATAGCAGTCCCACAACATTCTGCTTTTGCATAGTTGGCTGCTTGGTAACAGACCTTCAAACTCAGTGGAGTAGGATTTTAGATAAGATATTGTAAGATAAGAATCTGTAATCAAGATTAGTTGCTTCGGCTGTTTGTGAAAAAATCCTATGTTAACTTCTATGATCTTAAAGGGATAGTTCACTCAAAAATGAAAACAGTTATTAATTACTCATCCTCATGTCATTATAATCCCCTGAGACCTTCATTCATCTTCAGAACACAAGATATTTTAGATGAAATCAGAGAGCTCTCGCCCTACATTGACAACAAGAGTCACGAGATGCTCAAAGACCAGAAAAGGAACCAAACTCTTTGTCAAACTGTGATTTGAGTGATTAAACTGTAATCATAAGAAGCTCAAAGTTCACTTTTGTGCGCTAAAAACGTTAAAAATGACTTTGTTTACCTGTATCTTCCACCTCTGGTCAGTTTGCAAGTTTACTACGGACAATACAATGCTTGCATGTTCTGCTGCTAACTTTAACATTAGTGAACAGTTACTTTTACAACTTTTTTTGGTGCACAAAAGTGTTCTTGGAGCTTCGTACAGTTGTGAAGAAGTAGAGAACTGTCCCTTTAAAGGGCACCTATTATGCAAAAATCACTTTTATAAGTGGTTTAAACACAGTTGTGTGGCAACAGTGTGTGAATATAAGCAGCTTCTAATTGTAAAATTGTATTAATTTCATTGTTTATAATCAGACTTGATGTAAACAGTCTGCAGAAGCACTGATAGACATTCTTCCTTTGTACGTGTCATCATAAAGGGAAAGCCCCGCCCACTAGTGACCATCTCTCCCTCATTAGCATAGGACATTAGTCTTGTTTTTCAATCTGCCACTATGCTGACACACAGGCATTTATAGCTCCGCCCTCTTTTTTAAGAGAGCACAATCTCATTTGAATTTAAAGCGACAGTCACGAAAACGCCACAATTTCATAATCTGAAACTTCATATACACCATCCAGGGACATCAGAGAGTTATTTTACATCTTAACATTTAAAAAAAGGGGGCGTAATGGGTTCCCTTTAACAGAACATTTTCTGTTCTAGTCAAAAGAACATTTTCGATCTCAAAAGAATCATCCACTAAAGAACCAATTGTGGATTAAAAAAGTCCCATGGATGTTACAAGTTCTTCATGGAGCCATCAATACCAATAAAAACTATTTTTAGGAGTGCACTGTGTGCATTTAGCTCCTCATAATCCCTGAAATCAGTGAAGCACGTCATCAACCAAACCTTGCAGACCAACCAGAAAGCGTGTTGTTTTCAGTCAGCCAGAGAGAGCCCTCTAGTGGAAAGTACTGTTACTGCACCCTGTTAAACTGAATAAGGATTCAGTCATGCTTATCCTGGTGGTTTCAGTGCCAGTTGCCAAGCAAAGTCATGCTCCTGCTTGTCCAGAGCAACCAGCTTTAAGCTCTTCAGAAAAGTTGTAAAACATCACAGAATGACTCAGTACAACACATGCCACATACAGCAGTCAGCCTTTGAAGCGGATCTAAAACGCTTTTCAAATCGTTTGATCCACTCTGAATGTTAACTACTGCATACAACTGAGGGCAGTATTCACCCCCTGTGAAATTTCAATTAATTCTCAGGTATTTTCCCAAGTACTGATTATTGAAAATAAACACATTTCTAAACATATTAATTATCCAATAACATTTTCTGTACTTTTTTGTCACAATGACAGTACATAATATAGTTATTTTAATTTATAATACTAGTTATTTTGCAAGATACAGTTTAAAGTATAATTTTACAAGGTTAATTAGGTTAATTAGGCAGGTTAGGTTAATTAGGCAACACAACAATAAATAAATGAATGAATAAATAAATAAAAGGCGACGCAGTGGCGAAGTAGGTAGTGCTGTCGAGAAGGTCGCTGGTTCGAGCCTCGGCTGGGTCAGTTGGCGTTTCTGTGTGGAGTTTGCATGTTCTCCCTGCGTTCGCGTGGGTTTCCTCCAGGTGCTCCGGTTTCACCCACAGTCCAAAGACATGTGATGAATTGGGTAAGCAAAATTGTCCGTAGTGTATGAGTGTGTATGGATGTTTCCCAGAGATGGGTTGCAGCTGGAAGGGCATCTGTTGTGTAAAACGTGCTGGATAAGTTGGTGGTTCATTCCACTGTGGCGACCCCGGATTAATAAAGGGACTAAGCCGAAAAGAAAATGAATGAATGAATAAATAAATGAGGGAATTTCTTAAGGGGCTAATAATGTTGACCTTAAAAATTATTATAATTCTTTTAAAATGAACTGCTTTAGGAAATAATGTGGAAAAAAATCTTTGTGAAATCTGGCTGAAATTGCTATGGAATAATATAATAATTTTATTATATATAATATTTGTTATGCAATAAATTGTGAATCATTTTGCTATATTTCAGGGTTTTTTGTAAAACAAACTGAGATTTATTTATATGATGAATATGACTAGAGATCTGCATGACTGTGTGCTCGATGAACTATTAAAGCCACAGTTAACCTCTGCCTCAGAGAGTAATCTGAGGATAAATACAAACATTAGAGAAAACCCAATCCATTTTGTTGTTAGGTAAATATGTCTGTTGTGTTCGTTGCTATGACAAACATGTCGACGTCAAAAGCTACACTACTTTGAGATGTTTAAGTGTCGTCTTTCATGTGGGATTTAAGTGATTGTGATTTGAATCTTTCTTGCATGAGTCAGAGCCAACTGCTGCGCTCGTGCAGTTTCGAGGACTTGTCACGCAGCTCATACTACACTGTAAAAAATGCTGGGATACACACAATTACTTCATGTTGTCCTAACACAAATCAATTAAGTTAAATTAATTAAGTGGATTGAACATAAAATAATTAAATTGTCCGGAAAAAAAACCCTTAAGAATTGTGTTGTTCATCTCATTTTAAACAAGTAGTTTGAACACCTATTTTACAAGATAAAGTGTCTTGTGAACACTCACGATGTCAAGTGTCCAGTTTGAGACTGATTGATCGATTGTGCATTCACTATGGTATGGTATGGGTGGTCAAATGTATTATCTATTTTTCATTCATTCATTTTTCTATCGGCTTAGTCCCTTATTTATCAGTGGTCACCACAGCGGAATGAACTGCCAACTATTCTAGCATAAGTTTTACACAGCGGATGCCTTTCCAACTGCAACCCATCACTGGGAAACACCCATACACACTCATCCACACAGACAAACACACACTCATACACTACGACCAATTTAGTTCATCCAATTCACCCATAGCGCATGTGTTTGGGCTGTGAGGGGAAACCGGAGCACTCTGAGGAAACCCACACCAACACGGGGAGAACATGCTAACTCCACACAGAAAGGCCAACTGGCCCAGCTGGGACTTGAACCAGTGACCTTCCTCCTGTGAGGCGACAGTGCTAATATGTTTGGAAGATTTCAAAGGTTTGGAACCACATCCAAATATTTTATATTTTGTGTGAACTATCCTTTTAAGATTTACAGTGTAAATGTAGTTGTTTTGTATATATTGATGTTAAAGATTCCATTACATACATATAGCCATCTCACCTCATATATGTTGAACTGGCTCTGACCTCTGGCTAACTCTCTGTAGCTTGTGGTGAATTCTCCGATGAAATTGTGGCTGAAAAGATAAGAAGATTCACAGATTCAGCAAACCATCACTGCTACGAGTCTTCTTTTGTTATTCACATATTTAGACACATCAAAAGCTTACCTGCCATCACGATCCCAGTCATAAACTTCCACTTTGGTCGTTCTGAAAAACAGAAAAATCCCAGGTATTGTTAACAAATCAATACTGTCTGAAAGGGGAACGTATTGTTTTAGCACCTGATTTACTAAAGCTATATATATATGTGTAAGTGTATGTATAGTGATTTCTATTTTTTTGTCATGATTTAATGTTTCAGATCACTGGGAAACACCCATACACACTCATCCACACACACACTCATACACTACGACCAATTTAGTTCATCCAATTCACCCATAGCGCATGTGTTTGGGCTGTGAGGGGAAACCGGAGCACCCAGAGGAAACCCACACCAACACCGGGAGAACATGCAAACTCCACATACAAAAGCCAACTAGTTTTTAGACTGTTTTTATTTTCTTACACTTGTCTCTTTTATTCTTGTCTATGTAAAGCACTTTGATTTACCATTGTTTATTAAATGTATTCTTTAAATAAACCTGCCTTGCCTATAGATAGTACAAAATAATAGCTAAAAATAGAAAAATTGTCTTCAAAAAATCTTCAAAATTGCATATATTAGAAACTACAAAACGGCTAATTGGATGTGTTGAGATTTTGTACCATCTTTATGTTCAGGAAAGCAAATAAAGGTGGGATGGGTGGGGTTTTCTTACCACTTTTACACTACATATTCACTATTACGAAAATCCAAGCCTTTATTTATTTTTAACAAGCGCCATTTTCTTCAGCAAATGTGTATTATTACCTCCTCAGTCATTTGTTCATAATATTACCACTTTTTATTTCACGTAGTATCATACACGAACACCTTTTTGTGTGTTTTACTTCGCTTACGAACACTTACGTGACGTTGCAGCCAGTGTGCGCGTTCTCGTGGAGCTTTTCCGGTGGCGTTTCCTGTGTTTGTAAACTGACCTGAGCTGAAATAAAAGAGAGAATTTGAACACTACCAAGGTAAGATTCACGAGCCCTACACGTATCGCTTCGGTGGAAATGATTAGCGTTGTCTTTTTACGTCCTGAAACGATGTGCCTCGCTGCGCTTTTAGAGGCCTCGAGAGACAGAGATTTGATTATAGGAAACCACACGAACACACGTTATCACACATGAACGCGTCTGAAATAAACTCCAGCTCGGACTAAAGCACTGTAGACCGATGAGAGACTTGTGTTTAGGGGTTTAGGGCTGTTTAAAGACATCTAAAAGAAGTGATTTGGTGTGTTAAATTGAGGATTGTTTGTTTGCGGGGGAGTTTTGTGCGAACAGCAGCGCGTGAGATGCTGATGTGTGTGTAACGGTATGAATTATTATTATTATATCACATGTACACTTCCATTACAGCATGCATGAATGTGTTTCAGTGATTTATTGTTAAAAGCATAATTAAAGTCCTGTACATGTGGTTAGGGAGTCTCTCTCTCCACCTCTCTTTCTCTACCTCTCTCCACACACACACACACACACACATTAGTTTTATTAAAACTATCAATGATTAGTAGTGTAGACACAAGGCAAATTTTTTTTTACAGTACATAATATTTTACTAGATATTTTAAGATATTACTATTCAGTTTAAGGTGCAATTAAAAAGCTTAATTAGGGTAAAGTTGGGGTAATTAGGCAAATCCTTGTATAACAATTGTTTGTTGTGTAGCCAATAAAAACATATTGGTTAAGGGGGCTAATAATATTGACCTTAATTTTTGTTAAAAAAATAAAAAGCTGCTTTTATTCTAGCCGAAAGAAATATAATTTCCTATAAGATTATAGATTCTATAATATTTTTTTTTTCTCCAGAAGAAACAATATTATAGGAAATACTGTGAGAATTTCTTTCCTCTGTTAAACATCATTTGGGAAATATTTGAAAAAGGGAAAACATTTCTAGAGGATGAGCAATTTTGACTTCAACTATATATATTTTTAGGTCTGAGTATAAATCAGCATTTTGAAATATGGATTCATCACACTAATTGTCATTTTCGCATCCAAAATATGTACTAAAGATACATATACATATAAAAACAAGTGTTTACTCACACAAAACAAACAATAGATTGATATCTCAGGTAGGCATGGGCCGGTATAAGATTCTGATGGTATGATACTTTTATTCAAGGTTATCACAATATTGTGACATGATTACTGCTCTAGAATAAGATCGTTTTAAATGTCTGGGTAAAAATAAATAACCTTTTTCCTCTTGGAACACAATATATTTTATTTTAAGAAACATTGTTCGGAACTGTGGGTTCTGATCCGTACGAATCACACAGCTCAACCGTGATCTGTTACACCCCTAGTATTTATAGGGAATCTATATGATTTTTGCATATAAGGTTTTCTCACTTTTCTCTTGTTTCTAGTCCAAATATCAAATACATTTCAAAGCGAAACAAGATTATTTTTTACTTGTTTTAAGGGGAAAAACTCTTAATTTTGACCTATTTTTTCTGAAGTTAAGAACAAACAATATTGTTACTTGATCTAAGGATTATTTTGATATTTAGACTAAAAACAAGACAAGGCAAAATACTGTGAGAATGCCCAGAAACCCTCATATAGTGCTATTCAAACCATCTAATGAAACTGTATTCGTATCGCAATATTTATCACTGAAAAATAAAATATTGCAATATCAGATTCTTCAAAACCATGCAGTCCTACTGTAGATGGACATTTCACTTTTATAGAGCATGCAAAATGCCATTCCCTCCTGTTTTAGATTTTATGAGCGAATTAAAGTCTTCTCTTATTTTCTTAAAACATTCAAAATGTGATAAGCTTATTTGTGTTAGCGACACTGTCCTTCCAGTTTTAATTTAGCTCAGAAAATGCCAGATTTATCATGAGTGTACATATTGTGCGCAGGCAAAATTATTAGTCAACCTGTGAAATGTTCATTCTTTTTTTAAAAGATTTTTTTCAACACATTTTTAAACATAATAGCTTTATTTATTTTGTTTTTGCCACAATGACAGCACACAGCATTTCACTAGAAATTTTGCAGGATGCTACTATTCAGCTTAAAGTGACATTTAAAGGCTTAACTAACTAGGTTAATTAAGTTAACTAGGCATGTTTCATGGGACCTTTAAAAATTTATTAATCTCATAATAATTTTGTCTTCAACTATACACTTATAACAACAAACTATTTTAGACTTTAGGTCCTGCAAGCTCTTCTTTTTTTCTAAAACAGTCTGGCTTTGACTGCTCCAGTGTATGAAAGGCTGTAATTGTTGCGTTTTCCACCCTGATCAGTTTTAAAACACTTTGTTTTGTAAATGTCTCATGCCTCTTCTCTAATTCATCTCTGTCACTTCAAAGAAAAGCCATCGCCGCCCCATGATAGAGTCCAGTGAGATCTGTGTGGCTCTGAACTGACGTCTGAACATCTCATCTGTTTGAACTGCTGTCAGTCACCATGTCACACATACCCGGCAGCTCGGTCCGGGACCACATGAAATGGGTTAGTTTCCTGTCTTTCTGCTTTAATTGACCTCCAAAATCCTGTAGTGCTAACTAGGCATGGGCTGGTATATGATTCTGGCACTATGATAACCTTGGATAAACATTTCACGGTATTGTGATTACTGCTCTAAAATCTGCTCTTTTTTTAAATGTCTGTTTAAAAACAACTACGTTTTTCCTTATTGAGCACAATATATTTTATTTTAAGAAACATTTAACATATTTTGGAGCAGTAAACATGTCATAATAATAAATTCAAATAGAATAATTCAAATAAATCAATGACTTCTGCTGTCTAGTTTTTAAAAACGTGGATTCTTTACAACTTGAAAAGGCATCTTTGGAGATCTCTCTTTTCTGTGGATATGAAGTAATCCACTGCACTGTTCAGTTCTAGAGCATGCTGGATGTTAGTGTATAAGCGATTTGTTTTTCAGATGTTTTCTATCGTGGGCTGATGATGTGGAGGCGCCTTTTCTGCCTGGAGATGCTATTGCCCTAAAAACATATATATACACCAGAAGAACAGTATTACAGAAACCTTGTATTTTCCAAACCGCGGGAAACCTTGAAACCAGATATCATTGATGCCTTGTGCTAACTCAGGCAATGCTGGGAAAATATGCGATGTTGTATTGCGATAACAATATTAATATCAATTTAACATTTACATATAGAAATGCAATTTTTATTAGCTTTTATTTTAATCATTTCATTATGTAATGTTTTTACAAAAAACAGGTTATAGATACTATGTAGTGCTGTTATCTAGCTGGGGATGTTTTCATATATTGACATTGTATGGCAGCAAATGTCCTTGATTATTATGCTGAAATAAGAGTATAGTTCCTGGAAAGTATAGTTCCTACTTTTCATTTTCTGTCAGTCTTAGTAAACAATGTAAATAAAAAAAGAGTCAAGTTTTAAATATGAAAATTATCTAATTATTATGGTCATTATTTTGCAAGATGCTAATGGTCTAATCAGATTTAATGATCTATGCTAAGCTAAGCTAAAAGTGCTAGACTTAGAATTTGGCTGAATGGAGTCAACAATGATAAAACACAACTGTTTAATTGTAATCTCTGATTAAATGGGTAGCTTTAAAATGAGTGTTTCTTTAAGGTGCAAATATTTAGACTTTAAAACACTTTAAATGAGTGAAAGCCTCAGCAGATATTCAGACTCTTATCGGCTGTTGTCATTTTCCTCTCCTGTCCCGACTCCTACCACGGAAGATAGTAAGGCCCTTTCTAATTAGTTAAATTTGGATTAAAAACTATTCATGCAACACACAAATGCTTGCATGTAAATGCAATTTAGTTCATCGCAATGCTTTATTTTACATACAGTATGTTGTTTATAATATTATCCCGATAATTAATATATTTTGTATATTGTATACTGATTTCCACATTAGGGCTGCATGATATTGGAAAAAACTTGCGTTGCAATATTTAGATTTTCTGCGATTTATATTGCGATACTTCACAGGACAAAATTAATAATTTTAGATTGATTGCGATGATTTTGTAGGTGAGGGCATCTGCATAAAATATAATAAACAAATTATAAATGTAGATAAATGCAGTGGAGCACGTACACAAATGAAGGAACAGTATTCAAGTGCAGAAATGATCAAATGTACAGTAAAGCTTTATTAGAGCTTCACAATATTGGAAATAATTGACTTTGGCGATATTTAGTTTTGCTGCGATTTATATTGCTATATGAATACAATTTCGCCAAGTAACTTGAATAGCTCTATTTGCAAATAATTCATTAAATTTGACTGATTTGGGATTATTCTGGAAGATTATGGAGATTATTCTGGGTTATTATTGGGAAGTGAAATGTTTAACATCACAGTATTCAGGTACAGAAATTCAATAATCAAATGTAAAATAACACTGTATGGTCTTCATTGTAAATAATTCAATAAATACATCTTTATTAGAGTTACAATTTAGAATTACTTTAAACTCTGAATGCGTATACAGTCACTGGCCTTAAAAACACATGCACATGATAAACTGTCACTGATTCACTCCATTATGGTTCAACTCTTTAGTGAATCCAAAAATCTTCTGGTTCTGAACTGTGACTCCTGGTAAAATATGACCCCAACATATAAACCTAGCATTGCACCTCCTGCCAGGGGCGTAGCAACCGGGGGGGAAGGGGTTGGACAGACCATTTAGAAACAGGTGATTAATAATTATATGAACGTATGATCTCATACAGCCGTCCCCCCCACTTTTAAAATATTCTATTGCGGATATTTTGACTATATTGACTATTGCGGATGTGCACATTGCGATATCGATGCTGAAACGATATTATTGTGCAGCCCCTAAATTCTATGGTCTTTATCATGTAAATAAATAAATACAATTAATCATTATTAAAGCTACAAAGACTGTAGAATTTTGTTGTAATGCAATAATGTGCACCTTTTGTAAAGCAGTTTTACAATAATAATTATTGTTGAATGCACTATACAGATGAACTTGAATGCTTTTGTCTTTGCTCTGTTGTTTTAAGGCAGGGCTGTTGGGATGTGAAGCCGTATTGTCCAGCATGGCTCTGATGCAGGCCAGCTCCATCGCTGCTCCCAAGAAGATGATGTCTCCGCTGGGTCCGGCGTCTGCTCACGGGTCTGCCCACAGGGATATGCAGGAACGTGGGACACAAGGACACATGGTCTTACCCACCAGCATGACCTGTCCCCCACTGGTTAGGAAACACCTTAAAGCTATATTTTCAATTCAAGTTTATTATTGAAGTATATTACAGCAACATTGTTTCAATCAGCTTCACAAAATGTGCACATTATTGCATTACAATCAAATTCAGAAAATGAAGGTTATTAATTACCATAACTTTATTAGTTACTAATGACTTAAACTAATTAACTAGTTACTTATAGATTTTAGTAGTTAATGTTATTATATATAAACATCGTTGACCTGCAGGTATGCAGTATATCGGTGATCTCTATGAAGTGTATTAGGTGTATGTTTTGTCCTCGAAGTGTACATTAGTGTAGACTAAAGGAAAATAATATGCTTGGTGCAGCAGCATGCCAAACCCATAGAATAACAGTTTTGTATCTACTACTAGGGATGCATGATATTGGAAAGATGTGACATTTTTCTGCGATATACAGTCAAAATTATTTGTATTCCTGTGATTTATTAATTTTTTTATTTTTTTATTTTTTATTTATTTATTTATTTTTTCCAGATATTTTCCAATAGATGTTTAACAGATTCAGGACTTTTTCATCGTATTTCCTATAATATTTTTTCTTCTGGAGAAAGTCTTATTTGTTTTATTTCGGCTAGAATAAAAGCAGTTTTTTATTTTTTTTTAAAACCAATTTAAGGTCAATATTATTAGCCCCTTTAAGCAATATTTGTTTTCGATTATCTCCAGAACAATCCACTGTTATACAATAGCCGCGTTTCCACTATCGCGCCTAAAGCGAGCGA
>NC_079445.1:2246449-2256449 GCF_903798145.1 Danio aesculapii | reverse complement strand
TCTTATTTGTTTTATTTTGGCTAGAATAAAAGCAGACTTGAACATTTTTAAACCATTTTGAGGTCAATATTATTAGCCCCCTTAAGCAATGTTTATTTTGTCTCCAAAACAAATCACTGTTATACAATGACCTGCCTAATTACCCTAAATTTATCCTAATTAACCTAGCTAAGCCTTTAATTGTCACTTTAAGCTGAATACTAGTATCTTGAAAACTATCTTGTCTAATATTCAACCCAGGCTCATTCTGAGAACGTAGTCCCGGGGACGTTTCTGGAGACCGCGACATACGTCCCGGGAGGTACGTATTTTTGCAGTTTTGGTTTTCGCGAATCCACGAGAGGCCGCTGTGCGCGCTTTTTCCCACGCCGTTCTCGCGTAAACCCGCTAGAGGCCGCTGTCGAACGACCTTCCGCCTGTCTGCCTGGACGACAGAAGGATTGACCGTGCGACCGGCGGGCTGACCCACCCTCCTCTGTCCCTAAACCCAACCAACGACGATTCACAAAAGCCGTCCAGAAAAAGAAAAGCCCTCATCTGATTTTTACCACGTTTTCGGATTTTGACCACATTCTCACCCTGTGACGAACTTGTTCGCTTCATTTTTTGGATTTTGTTTTTGTTTTCTTACCTGATTTCTGGAACGGCTCTTCCCCGGACTCGAACCCGGTCGTTGTCATGGTCAGCCCCTCTCTGCGCCTCGAGTCCGCCAGAGTACACTAAGAGCTAACCGGACAAACTGGTTGCAGCGGAAAAGCCCTCCACATGGAGGCGAGTGGCCGGCTGGCCGGCCGGCAAGCGCCGAAGGGAACGGCGTCACACCGCCCCGCAGCGTTCGCTTAAAAAAATGAAATGCAAGCCGTACGTACCCCGGCTATGTATTTCCGGTCTCCAGAAACGTCTACGGGACTACGTTATCAGAATGAGCCTGGGTTGCTTATATTATGTGCTGTCATCATGACGGATGAAATAAATCACTTATTAGAAATGAGTTATCAAACTTCTTTCATTAAACAGAAATTTGGAAAAAAAAATACAGGGGGGCTAATAATTCTGACTTCAACTGTATGATAAAGATACTCAGATACATTTTGTTTTATGTGATGCAACACTTTGAGCACTCAGCTAAACCATATTTTAGTAATGCTGTTTCTATTGTGGAGAAATTAGTTGAAAAACTCACTATTTGGAGTATTATACTTGCCTCATGTATCAGCCATAATTTTACAAGGTTTTCATTCATGTCAAGTAAATGTCTTCCATTATTTTTGTCTTGTAGGCCATTGTGGATGAAAATGGAAACTGTCCGCTTTCTAAAGTGCAGAAGAACTTTATCTGCGATCACTGTTACGGGGCCTTCAGGAGCGGATACCACCTGAAGAGACACATCCTCATCCACACTGGTATGAATAGCACAAATAGAAATAGATTCCTTACACAGCTCTCTGGAGAGTTTGATTCTGATTGGTCAATCATGACATTCCAAAGTGTGTTATTCTCCAGTAACCACTGATTAAATGAATATTACTGACTTATCTGAGTACTATGAATCATCTTGACACATACATAAAAAAAAAACAGGGAATTATTTGTGTTTTTTATAACCACACTTGATAAAATCAGTCTGCAGAAACACTTTGGCTTTTTGCCTTTGTACGTGTCATCAAAGGGGGAAAGCCCCGCCCACTAGTGACCATCTCTTCCTTATTAGCATAAACAGCCCTGAGTGACGAGCAGCTATCCGCGATTACAGTTTTGAATCTGCCACTATGCTGACACATAGGCATTTGTAGCCCCGCCCTCTTTTAAAAAGAGCACAATCTCATTTGCATTTAAAGCAACAGTCACCAAAACGGCACAATTAAGATCCAAGCCTATTAGGGGCAGTTTCAGAGAGCTATAAAACATTATTTGTTTGGTATTTTGAGCTGAAACTTCACACACACACACTCTAGGGATATCAGACACTTATTTTACGTCTTTTAAAAAGTTGCATAGTAGCATAGACTGTAAAAAATATGGACGTAGTATCCGTGCCGTCACCCATAGGCTTCTGAAGAGGGCAAATGAACTTTCAAGTGGGCGTGGGGTTTGTTCGCGCGTCATCGCTCCAACTGGGGGTAACCAAATAAGGGAAAAGAGGTGGAGCATGAATGGAGCTACAGACGCCTGCTAGCATTTTGCTTAGACAGGCTTTTCTTTGGGAGAAACGCTTGATACTTTATTACATGCGACTCGTTTGTGCTCTGACCACATGCGCTTGGTTGTACACTACATCAATAAAGTGTTTAGTCTTTTTAAAACACTGTCGTAATGCACTGAGCCACTAAACATAGTTGTTATGACGTTTTTCTAAAGGAGGAAAACGTGAATTACTTTCAAACACTTCATATATAGACTGTGTTAGTAAATGACGGCGACCAGCAAGACCTAGCTGTCACTCAAGTGGCCACACCCTTAATTATGTAGACTTAATATAAACGAAACGGATGAGTTATAAAAACATTCACCTCCTCACAGTTGTCATGGAGGGTAATATTAGCTATATGAACCAAAATCGTTCTTTGTACCAGGCTGTAAACACCTTTTTTTTCTGTTGTAAAGTCGGCCATTTTAACAGTGGGCTCAATAGAAATTTGCTCTATTATGGAGCCAGGACTAGCAGAATTTCAGTGAATTGCAGTTTCAGTTACTTCCGTATTAGCTTCACGAGGAAGAGCGGGAGGTTTCAAGTGCTCGTATACTACTAGAGTTTGTTCTTTTGACACATTATTTTGAAATGTGGCTAAGAATATTAAAATTCAAATGTTTTTTGATGAGTTTTTTTTAATAAAAATGTTTTCCATTGGTCAAACCATGCAATTAGAAAACAATTCTTAGTGTTCAACCCTGTGTAAGTATAAAATTCTTCTATGTGAAGCTGCTTTGACACAATCTACATTGTAAAAGCGCTATACGAATAAAGGTGAGTTGAATTGAATTAAAATATCTTTAAAGGGCACCTATGGTAAAAAATCTACTTTTCAAGCTGTTTGGACAGACATATGTGCATGTATGGTGTATAGACTGTCATATTGGGCTGATATAAGCACATCCAGTGCTTTTTTTTTCAATTTAACAACATAAAAAACGGTGGACCAATTGGAGCGGTTTTCAAACCGACCGCAACTTTACGTAGGAGAGCGGTCCCCCCGCCCACCAATATTGATTGACAGGCGCGTCATCATATCCTCAGTTTGTTGATTCACGTCCGCCATTTTCAGCGTGAGTCGAAGCGATATCACTAAAGGAACACGCTAGCTCTATTTTTAGATGCAAGGCTCATTGGGCTCAACACAAGATCAATATTCTCCACATTACCGCTCTAATCGGAATTATTGGTTGTATCTTTAGGTAGGTTTGCAAACATGTGTACTTCTCATTGAGTCTACCTTATACTTCAGCCGTTTGCATTTCTCGTGATCCCAGAAACTCCCTGTGATCTTAACTAGCATGAGTTTTAGAATTATAAACATCGGTTTCTATCGGGGTACACTCAAGTCGACGGCTGGGCGCCGCGGACCGCTGCAGAAACCTATGTTTAGAATTCAAAAATGCGTGGTGCGACGATTCGGGACACTTCATGTATCTGCCGCTCCACAGAGAGTGTCTGGTGTGCCGTGTCGCGGCTTCGAGCGGCGCATCCGGTGCCTCAGTCAAGTTAATTCCGTGTGCGTGGTTATTAGTTTCTGTGTACAAGCTCGGCACTTGAAACTAGCACATTTAATATTAAATCATAAAAAAGAGGTAAACTATGTGCCCTTTAAAAGCCCTAAATTGCACTTGAAACCTGCAGAAACCCTGATTTTAAACACACTTCTATTTTAATCATGTTAGATCTTGCTTGATTTTTGTCTTGTCTGCCTTCCTAACAGGAGAAAAGCCGTTCGCTTGTGCAGTTTGTGACATGAGATTCATTCAGCGTTATCATCTGGAGCGACACAGTCTCACTCACACTGGTACGACCCGTTCTGCATCTGCCTTTACACAGTGACTTTTTCTGAGACTCTTTATTTGTATGTGAGCGAATTATTAAGGTTTATGCAAAAACAAAAATCTAGTTGCAGAGCAAAAGGCTTCTTAAAGCTGCTCTACAGAATATTAATTAGTTACTAAAGTTAATAAATGCTGGAAGGTAATTACGTTCATAAAGTCTCAATTCCCTACAGTAGTATTCATTTTCTTTTCGGCTTACTCCCTTTATTAATCTAGGGTCGCCACAGTGGAATGAACTGCCAACTTATCTAGCATATGCATTTACGCTGCGGATGCCCTTTCAGCTGCAACCCAGTACTGGAAAAACAGTAGTATTTAGGATCAATAATTTAATCAAAACTATCTCTTCTCTGATTGGTGTTTACTGGCAGCAAGGGCGGGGTCACCCTGTCAATCACATGAGATCCTACAATAGCAATCCAGTGGTGGATCAAAATCAAGGAAGAAATCACATTAGGGACGAAAAAAAAACTACTGCAGCTTTACATTCAACATTACATACAACTTTAAATAAATTGAATGAAAATCTGAAGCTTTAGAGCCGCTGATTGGCAGTTTGTTTAATTTGATGTTACGGCAACAGACTGCAAAGTGATCCCAGAGTTCTGTAGTGCAGTTTTTATGTCTTTTTAATGCATTTCCACCACAATTTACTGACCATTTAATGCCCTGAACTTTCACACCAGTAGTGTTCTGATGCATTTTTATCCACGTTTCATGAACACAGCGTGCAACTTGCCTAGTTGTTTGAACATTGCTTTTCACTTGCCGTTAGAGCAAAGATATACAGTAGTCCAGAGTTTCCCAATCCTGTTCCTGAAGGCACACCAACAGTACACATTTTCATTCTCTCCCTAATCAAACACACCTGAAACAACTCATCAGAACATTAGAAGAGACTCCAAAACCTGAAGCTAATGGGTCAGATGAGGGAGACATCCAAAACATGAACTGTTGGTGTGCCTCCAGGAACAGGGTTGGGAAACACTGCAGTAGTCAACATTCAAAGTCAAATCAAAAATGTTTTTCAAAATTGTCCTAGGACAAGAGTGGGTGATGTTCAATAGTGTTAGGACAACTTCAAATCATCTTCAAATGTTGACTACTGTATAATGCATTAGTGTATCTTGAAGCAGCTAAACACTTGTAGGTGTTTTAGGCTCTGCAAGGTTTTGATTCTGTGTAGACGATCATTGAATCTGCCACTCTGTGCATTTAGGGGTGAAGCCGTATGCTTGTTCCATGTGTGACATGCGGTTTTTCCAACGTTACCACTTGGAGAGGCACAGCCTCACACACACTGGTATGTGCCATTACATTAGACATTTTCAAAAAGAGTACTTCAGTGTTTACTTGTACACTATTAACACTCTTTAAAATGTAATATCAAACTTTAAGAACCAAAACCAATGGGTATATGTGTGAGGTTTGTTTATAAACTGTTTGTTCACCCAAAAATATAAATGTTTTAATTAATTACACTCATTTTTACAATCCCCCAAGACCTTTCAGAGCACAAACTAATATATTTTAGATGAAATCCAGGAGCTCTCCTTCTTTGTAGACAGCAAGGTTCCTGAGATGCTAGGAACCAAAACATTGTCAAAGCAGTTCACGTGACTTCAGTGGCTCAAATATAATCATAGGAAGCTCCAAGAACACAGGAGAGGGCAAATTCTTCAGCAGGATAGCGCTCCTTCTAATACCTAAGCGTCCACATCAAAGTTTCTGAAAGCAGAGAAGGTCAAGGTGCTCCAGCCCAGTCACCAGACATGAACAATATTGAGCATGTCTGGGGTAAGATGGAGGAGGCAGTGAAGATGAATCCAAAGAATCTTTAGGACTTTTGTGTGCCAACAAATCTTTAAATATGTCTTTTTCTTCTATATCTTCTCTCCTGTGCACTTTTACTACAAGTTATGGCTATTTTACCATTAAAGTCAGCAATGTATTGTAATGTGTGTATTTATATAGAGCATTTAAGTGTATGGCCATACACCCAAAGCGCTTTACAATCATGAGGGGAATCAATGAAGGGAGTAAACACCCAGACTTGACACAGGAGAGAAGATATAGGCAATAAGAGTCATTTTTATCATTTTTTTAGTGCACAAAAGTGTTTTTGGAGCTTCGTATGATTACAGTCGAACCACTGAAGTCACACACAGGGACACTTGGGGTCTTAAAAAGTATTAAAAGTTGAAAAATCAATTATGAGAAAATTAAGCCCCTTAACAGGTATTAAATAATCATGTTTTTATGAGGTCTTAAATTTTCTTCAAGCTTTGTCCAAAGTGTTTGACTCCAAAAAAGCATCAATATATTTATTTACCTCGATCCATGTGATTGGTTCGGGCCGGGCATGTCCGGCCAAGCTCCTCCGTCCGGGTGATGTCACGTAATTTGTGACAAACGTGGGAAGGTGATGTGACGCTCTCCACATGTAGCGATACCATAAAGCGAAACAGACGGCAAAATGGGAAAATGTAAGTTTGCGTACTCCTGATTGGAGATTAAACAGTGGCTGAAGCCTGTCGCCGAAAACAACCATATAATTTATTCTGTCAAGCTTTGTCTCTTCCAAGCTTATCTGAGTTCTGTTGCATGGTTGTGCTCCATTGATTTATTTAACTACAACTACAACTTAACTACAACTGTTTAGTGGCGATGAGGTCTTAAAATATTCTGAGAAGGTCTTTTAAAAAGGTATTAACAATACCTTTAGGATTCCTGCATATACCCTGCACACTGACTGTTTTGATTTTTTGGACTCTAAATGTCTCGGGACTCTTGCTGTCTATGGAGGATGAGAGAGCCCTCTGATTTCATCTAAAATATCTTTATTTGTATACTGAAAATGAACGAAGGTCTCTGGGGATTAGAAAAACATCCTGCAGAGTGAGAAATTAATATCAAAATTGAAATCTTATAATGAACAAATCCTTTAAATACAAAAGTCTCACACAAATCCATAGGTTAGGGGAATATTTTTTTCATCATCATTAGTATTTTATAAGGTTTTTTAATGGTAAAAAAACTGTAAGTGGCCATTCACACACAGTCTGCATGTTCACATCTAAAAACACAAAAGAAAATGCTCGGGAATGATTTTTAAAAAGTGACACCTCAGTCATGTTGTCATCAAATAAAACATCGCCAACTTACAACTGTAAACAAGCTCGCAATGCTTGCCCCGCCTCCGGGTTCTTCTGATTGGTCCACAGCTTTACAACTGACATTAATTAATGGCGATGCATGTAAACGTTGAAATTCTTTAATACTCATACGAATGGCACTGCAAAAGATACGAAACAAGGGCCTAACAGCTATGCATGTCATTACACATTAGCACATTAGGATAAATCAAATATTTTCATGTGATTAACCCTTTCAGTGTAATAATGGGCGTTTAAACAGAGTTATAGTTCATTAAACGTCTACACAGAATAAAATCTTTGTGTTGTTGGTGTTGGTTTTTATTTATTTATTTTTTTCAGACCAAGTACAATGGCAATACAATACTACTACTATAATTTTTATGCAGAGTTAGTTTTTGAGCCATTTTAAAGTTGAACTAGCCTCAAATTAGATTCAATTCAAAGTCATGCTAAGAGTACTTTTTAGTAGGTTTTTTTTTAAAGTAAGATATTTTGGAAGTGTGTGAGTAACTTGTACGTCTGTTTTAAAGTGATAGTTCACCCAAAAATAAACATTCTGACTTGTTTAAAACCCCTTATACATTTCTCTCTTGTGTTAAACCCAAAATAAGTATTTTGAAAAATGTTGGAAACTCTGTAACCGTTGACTAGTATTTGTTTTTCCTATTGTGAAAGTCAATGATTACAGCTTTCATCAAAATATCTTGTATAAATATCTATTATTTAAATATATAACACAAGAAAGACTCTCATAAAGGTTTGGTTCCCCTTGAGGGAGAGTAAATAGCGAGTACATAGCGAGTACATTTTCGTTTTTAGGTGAACTATCTCTTGAATACAATACAATGGCTTGCTAAGTGACCTACATCTTCACTTGCTGTGCTTCTTGAATAAGCTATCATATCATATTATGCAGAACGTGAATTTGAAGAGAGTGTATTGACCTTTTGCTCTGCGTTTAGGGGTCAAACCGTACGCTTGCACCATGTGTGACATGAGATTTTTCCAAAGATACCACCTTCAGCGGCACAGCCTCATTCATACGGGTACAAGTCGTCTCTTACCCACAGCTTCTGCATTGCTTTTTATTTGTTGAGCCGCGCTTACTCTGTAACTTTCTGCTTTTTGCTGAGAATCCCTGCACATTTGTTGCTCTTCTTAGCATGCTAGATATCGTCTGCATGACATCTGCTTTTGTCTTTGCGGCAATCACACGTCCCTGTTCGTGCGTCATCTTCAATTTTCACCTCTACATTTGAATGGAGCCCTGCTGATTTTTGTTCTGACAGCTAATTTCCATGAGCAGATGTGTGTCAATGAGTTCAGCTTCAGTATTGCACGCTAAATAAGGCTCCCTTCAACATGTTGTTCAGGAGTGCCATTTTTTTCCTCCCTCGAAACCTGATTTTGACACAAATTATTGTTCAGTTTAACCCAGACAATCCTTGTTCATGAGGATATTGAGTCTTGAAAGTAGTTTTACAATAAGAAATGGTTCAGTTTACCAGCTGTCAGTCTTGATGTGCTGTTTCTTTCTTTGCTCAATACAATAGAAACACACTATCTGAACTATCTGGAAAAAGTCTTGTCGTTGAACCCAGTTGTAAGAGTAACAAGTAATTACTTGACTTCTAGTTGATAATTTGGAAAAGTGTCAGAAGGTGGATTTTTCCCTTGATTCATCTGTTGAACTGCATCCTAATCATCACAAATACTGCAGAAGACCTACTGGAACCTGCATGGACCAAGATTCTCACAGAAATTAGTCAAGTTTGGTGAAGGTAAACTCATGGTTTGGAGTTACATTCAGTATGGGGGCGTGCGAGAGATCTGCAGAGTGGATGATCAACATCAACAGCCTGAGGTATCAAGACATTAGTGCTGCCCATTACATTACAAACCACAGGAGAGGGCAAATTCTTCAGCAGGATAGCGCTCCTTCTCATACTTCAGCCTCCACATCAAAGCTCCTGAAAGCAAAGAAGGTCAAGGTGCTCCAGGATTGGCCAGCCCAGTCACCAGAGATGAACATTATTGAGCATGTCTGGGGTACGATGGAGAATGCATTAAAGGTGAACACAAAGACTCTTGATGAACTCTGGGAGTCCTGCAAGAAGGCTTTCTTTGCCATTCCAGATGACTTTATTAATCAGTGATTTGAGTCATGTCAGAGATGTATGGATGCAGTCCTCCAAGCTCATGGGACTCATACACATTAGGTGCGTCCCAAATCGCATACTTATGCACTATTCTATGCCATTTTGTAGAATAAATAGTGTAAGAAGTACGTTCACACTGAAAACTCTAAAAAATAATAAGTGCACTTTAATTACCCCGATGTGTGGAATGATGGACACTTCACGCACTCAACGACCATAGGTTTGCTGAGGTAGCGGAAGGGGCGGAGCTTTCGGGCGCACATGTTGGATTACTTTATTTATTTTGTATTGTGAAGGCAAAATTGTCCTACGAGAGTGATTATAGCGCCTCCCGATGGTGAATGCGGTTATACTCATGATAGGTATTATTTAATACTTTGGTCATTTATTTCACTAATTTGGCAACCGTCAATCGTCATCTGGGAAATGGCTTGAATTTCCGCTTAGTAAAAACACATTAGTGTCTCATTTGGGATGACACTACATACATATACTATGCTATTGAGTGTGTAAGTGCATACGTACATTTTGCATAAGCGTATAGTGTGCCATTTGGGATGCAGCTATTATTCATTCTGTTTCCACTGCACCATGACTTTATATTCTATACTGGACATTATTTCTAAGACTTTCATCTTAGCAGTCAGA